>NC_044067.1:2062321-2072321 GCF_902167405.1 Gadus morhua | reverse complement strand
ACACACACACACACACCAAACACGCAAACACACACACACTCTCTAAAAACATGCAGACACACACACACACTCACACACACACACACACACACACACACACACACTCTCTAAACGCACACACACAGAATGCATCAACCCCTTTCCAGTGTCCTTGAAGGATTGACGCCACCCGAGAGAATAGCACACACACATAAACAGTCGATTAGAATCAATAAATAGCCGTAATAAGTCATATACTGCCGACGACTGTGAAACCAGCACGGGGAGACCCTGTCTCTCTTCTGCTTACGGCTACACAACGTGTGGCTCCGTGTTCCTAACAACAGGACGGACAGACCGGTCCCCACTGATTGAATGCAAAGTCCCAGCAGCAGCAGCAACAGCAGCAGCAGCACGGGGGCCACAGCCCCACAGCCCTCACCCCGCTGTCAGAGAGATGTCTCGTAGCTGACTCTGGTCCCCCTGGCAGCCTGCTCCTCACCGTCCCTCAGTCTCTCAGACAGACAGGGACGGCTTTTGTTCATGTAAACCTGGAAGGGGGTATTAGGGGTTGGAGTGTCAGGGATCACACACAGTAACACCGCAGTCGGAGCGCCCGGGATCCGTCCTGACACATGATGTCAGACGGAGGATTTGGGAGGACGCCGGGAGCGAGGGATAGAGTCGATTTATTTACCGTTGGAACAACTGAGACAAGATTTCGCAAGGGAGATAACGGCGGGGGAAATGTACCCTAATCTCCGCCGCGATGGGCCGTGCTGATAGATGTTTAGGAGAGAAACACAGAACGCATCACGAGTGCGTTTCCCACAAAGCGCCGGTGATAAACTATTATATTAGTCCCAAACCCGGTGGAAATAGGGCGAGATAGGTATAAAGAACTAAAAAATAACGGGTGTGCCTCACTTTTAGATTATGCTGCAAACTCAAGGATTCATCTTTCAGGAGGCACAATGGCGCCAGAGGTTGTTATCAGATAATTTATTGTATTTTCCACCTTGACTGACAACTAAAGAAACTTCAGACTCACTCCGCAGACCCACTCAGTATTTAATAAGTGGCGCTCGACAGCTATGGATGCTGCGGTAATCTGATCCGAGGAGAGCGCGGTACCAAATAGAGAAAAGGAAACATAAGGGCAGGGACAATGTCAGGAGCAATCCGCCAGTGTGAGACGCACAGACGATACCAAATAATACCACAGCGGGGCTGCGGCTTTGGAAATCACTATTTTACCCATTTCACTCTCTGGCTGAGCAGATACACTTCCACAGATAAATTTGTGCGAGGGACAGAGAAAATGAAATGATGCCTACTTTTCTTCCTATTTCACAAAGGCCTGTTTGAAGTTGCAATGCAATGGTATCTGTGCTCCCAGACAGATGCACATACAGAATGGAATTGAACAAAGACCGGCCCGCCTCTTATCTGCCGAGTGTGTGAAGGGGAAAATACATCACAAATGAATTTCACAGAGAGAAAAAAAATCTCTCCAATGCAGTAATCCCCCATAGAAAGTTACCCTGAATCACGATGAAGTTAAAGCAGATATTTCTAAATAGACACACGCGCAATGAAAGCCGCTTTTCTGGAATCATCTCTAAAATGATCTAGAAATTACATTTCTTTGGGGGGGGGACAAGAAGAGATTATACTAAGGGCCGCGGCGATAGCATCAACGGATGAAAATCTACAAAGGGGCATCTTCACCAAGGCAATCACCAGACTGCAATGCATTGTGGGTCTCGTGTGAGCGTTCCACTGTTCCCCAACTCTCCTTCTGCACGCGGGCGAGGCGCCACGCAGTTACAGGGAGAAGTTTGGGTTAGCGGTGCGCCGCGGCACGCTAACCGACCCACACACACACACACACGCACACAAACGCACACGCGCGCACGGGCCACCAGGGGGGTGAAGTGGTGTGTGTCTGCGGCCGGGTACCTGTGAGGCGGTGTGGTGCAGGGAGGCGGCCTCCACGGGCCCGGTCTGCTCCACCATCTGGTAGAGCACGCCGTGGCGGTCCTGCAGCAGCACGTGGGGCTCGTCAAACTCCCGGATCCTGCCGGCTTCCAGGACCTGCAATCAGAGCGGAGTGCCGGGAGCTGGGCGTCGCCCGTATACTTTACCCCTGGGCGGAATTAACCTCTCTTGGAGGCTGCTGAGCAAAGCAGGGAGATGGCCGAGGGTGGCCACCCTCAGCAACCTTCCATTTGAGGTGAGTCACCCGGCGACAAACACAGGGAGGGCATTGGGGGGGGGGGGATGGGTGTTGGACGCGGGTCGTGCGCGGAGGAGAGCCGGCTGACGCTGACAGACGTGGATCTGTCCTTTATCCACGCGTTCATCCAGGCGTTTCGCCCTTGGCTCAAAGGTGGTCCTCAGTCAAGCCCACAATCACAGCCCCGAACACACACACACACACACACACACACACACACACACACACACACACACACACACACACACACACACTGGAGAGAATGACTAGCACCTCTCCGTCATCGCGCCGTGTAAACCCCGCGCGAAGAATAGCGCCGGCTCCAGGAGTGCGAGGTAAAGGACTACCATTACCGAGCTGACAAATGTAAACAGATAAAGACGAGGTGGAGGGGAGCACCGTGCTTTGTAAGAGAGAAAAACACTTAGAAACAACAACGCAGCAACTCATTATAGCAACTTGCCGGCGTGAAAAGGCAAATTCCACAGCTGCCACAGCCTTAATTCACCGTGGTTTTGTTAGTTCTTTGGGGTCGGGGGGGCCGAGACACCAAGCTGGGAAGTTTCTAATTGGGAAAACGACGGCATTCAATTAAAACACTTTGGAACGACGGAGCAGAGATGGGCCAGGTGAGGCCTCCAGCGCAGCTTGACAATCTGGGAGCGTTTAACACGGGCACAGGTGTGGAGCCGCACCTGCTGGGCCATATTGGAGGCTCTCGCTCCGGCGCCGCGCTGACCAAATGGCCGCGAGGTCACGCTCGGCCCTTGTGGACCGCGGAGAAGGGCTGCCAAAATCGGCACCAATTGGCACCTCTGTAGGCGACAGCGGGGAGGGGCCGGCGGACAGGGTGACACGGGTGGGACGGACGGACGGGGGTAAACAATCAGGAAACTAGTTACTGAGTTAAGTGCTCGGTGAGTAGAGCGTTAAGACCGCCTGCTGGCTCTCATGGGCTGAAGATTTGTTTGGTTTCCACTACAAAATGTACTGATTCGTCTCACGTAAATGTTTGCTTGCAGTGCTACAATTCCGTGTGTCAATTATGGCACCCATTGATAATAATCTATGGAGTTAGGATAATACCCTGGTAGTAGAAGACTAGTGAGGCCCTACTCACTATTCTGACACAGGGGATGACAGGATACTCACCAGTATCCTGTCAGTGGATGATGGTGTCTTACTCACTAGTATCTGTCAGTGGTGATGGTGTCTTACTCACTAGTATCCTTTCACAGTGGTGATGGTGTCTTACTCACTAGTATCTGTCAGTGGTGATGGTGTCTTACTCACTAGTATCCTGTCACAGTGGTGATGGTGTCTTACTCACTAGTATCTGTCAGAGGTGAGGTGTCTTACTCACTAGTATCCTGTCAGAGGTGATAGTGTCTTACTCACTAATATCCTGTCACAGTGGTGATGGTGTCTTACTCACTAGTATCTGTCAGAGGTGATGGTGTCTTACTCACTAGTATCTGTCAGAGGTGATGGTGTCTTACTCACTAGTATCCTGTCACAGTGGTGATGGTGTCTTACTCACTAGTATCTGTCAGAGGTGATGGTGTCTTACTCACTAGTATCCTGCCACAGTGGTGATGGTGTCTTACTCACTAGTATCTGTCAGTGGTGATGGTGTCTTACTCACTAGTATCTGTCAGTGGTGATGGCGTCTTACTCACTAGTATCTGTCAGTGGTGATGGTGTCTTACTCACTAGTATCTGTCAGTGGTGATGGTGTCTTACTCACTAGTATCCTGTCACAGTGGTTGATGGTGTCTTACTCACTGGTGTCCTGTCATAGTGGTGATGGTGTCTTACTCACTAGTATCTGTCAGTGGTTGATGGCGTCTTACTCACTAGTATCCTGTCAGTGGTGATGGCGTCTTACTCACTAGTATCCTGTCAGTGGTGATGGTGTCTTACTCACTAGTATCCTGTCACAGTGGATGATGGTGTTGAGCCTGTGAGCGATGGTCAGGACGGTGCAATCGTCAAACTTCTCCCGGATCGTCTCCTGGATGAGGCTGTCGGTTCTGAGGGCGACAGGGGAACACAACACCTTAATGGCAACAAGACCCTCTGCCTATAGGCCCTTAGGCAGGGATTTGAGGCTGACTCTAAACAATGTCTAATCCTCTGTCAGGTTGATGCTGTGGCGACACAGAGGTGATCCGGCAAGAAGAGCAACAGAAGACAGATCAACAGTATATATGAATGGGCTGTGGTGTGTCGACCACTACAGCATAGTAGTCATGTATCATATGTTGTGTTAGTTATGTTTACTTAAACTCTGAGAGCCCACTGAGTGACAGGACTTGCGACAGACTTTAAAAGATAATGAAAGTCCACCTTCTTTAATCACTTTTTTTTACTGCACCCATTAAATCACCATTACATATTTTCGGCTTAGCTCAGGAGGTAGAGCGGGTGAACTTGTTTCCGGAAGGTTGCTAGTTTGATCCCCTCCTAGCTGAGTGTTGAGGTGTCCCTGAGCGAGACCCCTCACCCTGACTGCTCCTGATGAGCTGGCTGTTGGCCTGCTTGGTCGACTCCGCTGTCGGTGTGTGAATGTGCGTACGAACCATTGTAGGTTAGATAGATAGATACTTTATTGCCATGTCAACACAGTTGATTGGAATTTGTCTTGGTGCCAAACAGGTTAAAATAAGGCAATACACACACAGTAACTACAGTACATAAAAGACAATGACACATACAATCTTTTAAAACAGTAAAAGATAAAAAGATCTTGTGCTATTGCAACTTCCCATAGAGTGTTGGTGCAGTCTATAAAGTGCAGAGTGCGTTTAGCCCAGGTTTACTCCTGAGAGCCTGAGCATTGAGGTTGCTTTGGATGAAAGCGTCTGCTGACCGCCCCGAATGTGAATGCACATCTCAAAGATGACCTCATAGGCTCAGCCCGAAGGCGGGGTCGGAGTCAGACCTGGGGTCCACGTTGGCCGTGGCCTCGTCGATCACCAGGATGCGGTTCTTCCGCAGGACGGCGCGGGCGAGACACACCAGCTGCTTCTGACCCACGCTGAAGTTGGAGCCCGACTCGGCCAGCATCGTCTCCAGCTTACAGGGCAGCTCCTCCACCACGCCCTTCATCTGCACCTGAGAGGGGGAGGGAGGGGGAGGGAGAGAGAGGGAGGGAATGAGAGAGAGAGGGAACGAGGGAGAGGGAACGAGAGAGAGAGAGAGAGAGAGAGAGAGAGAGAGAGAGAGAGAGAGAGAGAGAGAGAGAGAGAGAGACAGAGAGAGAGAGAGAGAGAGAGAGAGAGAGAGAGAGAGAGAGAGACATAGAGAGCGAACAAGAGAACGAGAGAACAAGACAGAAAGAGAGAGACAGAGAGAGAGGGCTGAGACAGAGCAGAGTCCCCCCATCAGCCCTTCATTACCTCTGGATAAAGGCGTCCCACAGGGAGGTCTTTAAAGAGCCATCCAAACACAACCATTAACCGCGCGGCACAATGCCGGGGCCAGGCCCGCTGATGACCCGGGCCACTCACTTCCTCCGGGCCGCCCCCCCCCCCGCTCTAATCCAGGCCACCAACCCCATTGAGGCCCGGGCACCGGGACCCCTCTCTCTGTGGGGACAGAGAGGGGACTCCCTCGCTACAAGTTGGCCCTCGACCGCCCTCCCCCCCGCCGAAACCCACCTCGCACCCACCGGCAACTTTCTCAACGGCTCCCAGCTCTACGCCACACATCGAGCTGGGGCCCCACGGCAACTAATGGGATTCCCCCCCCATGACTTGTGGCGAGCACGCAGGCTGAAAGGCGGGCATTGTGCTGCGTGACAGAGGGATCCCCCCCGGGCGGGCGAAGGGGAATCATTCAGAGCCGGGCTGGAGTACCTCTTGGAGGGCATTCCACAGGTCCTTGTCTGTGTGGCGGCTGAAAGGGTCCAGATTGGTCCTCACGGTCCCGGTGAAGAGAACCGGGTCCTGGGGAGAGACGGATATAGAAGGAGAAGGCCGTGGCCGGGAAGATAATGACGGGGAGAGGATGTGTGAAAGGGTTAAGACAGGCTTTATGGAGCGCGGCGTGGCAGTGTGTGAAGGAAGGCCGCGCACAAAGGACTCGCTACACTCAGAAGGCGCCATTCAGGGGCTAAAGCACACTGTGCTTCAATAAGTTGATCTTCTTTCTTGAGAACAGAAAGGGAGGAGACGTTCTTGTGCTTTAGTGTTTGTTGAAGGAGGAGGGGAGAAGAAAGGAGCCCCCGGAGGTGATGTGAATTTTAAATATGAATATGGAACACAAAAACGTGACTGTGTGCGCACAAAGGCACGGCATTCGCTCTCCTTCCACAAAGCACATGAAAGCGTTTTTCAAGCGTCTGCCAAAAAGTCAGCCCCACTCCCCATTGAAACACACCAGTGTAGAGGTTATCCAATCAGCTCTGGGCTCCTCTGAATGGATCCGCTCGTTTCTGAGGCGGCCATGATTCCCTGGCTGCTTATTGAAGGGGGGGCCGGGCACACACCTGTATCAAGGTTCCGCCGCACCGCCATCAATCGGAATGAGGCTCTTTATCGGCGTTCAGTGGGAGCAGTCACCAGCCAGTCTACCAGTCCATTCTCCGCCGTTTGTCGGAACCCTCAGACAAACGGCGACAGAAGTATGTTTTATCACGGATCGGGGGCCGATATTTATTCAAACCTATTTCTCAAACAACTTCGCACACTAGACCCTTGCCAGCAGGAGTCCTTAGTCATAAAAAGCCATCGTAGACTCTAACAGAACAATAAAACCCTAGATAAGGGTGTCGCGGCTCTAGTGTCCATATTGTTCTAACAATGAGTCAACAGCGCAGGGAATCCACCTGCACAACCTCACAAAGGTGAGGCCCCTGAATGGACGCACTGAACACGTTCAAAACACCGCTTGAATACGAGAGCGTCGAGGTACAGTTTGGCTGCGAGCGAAACCTCCAACACCTTCGTCAAAGAGCAAATCTTCCCGGTGCCTGTCCGTGGCAGAGATCCCTGTTGGATCACGGCCTAATCCAGGTGACGGGTTGAACCCTGCTTACCCGGGTCATTAATAAGACCCACGTATCAAGATAGCAGTGCAGCACTGACGCCTGCACCTCAATTAGACCGGGGAGCAGCCCTAAAGTACACAGTGACGGAGGGAGGCCCGGTTCACCAGGTGTTTAGAGGGACCTGGACCGCCTCGCGGGGTGACTCAGCCGTCCTGATCGTCACTCTTATGCAGCAGATCAACACCGGTGATCAGGCTAATGCCCGCAGCAGCGCACTCTGCACCATACGAAGTCACACTGTGTAAACCTTCACAGGACGGGGGGTGATGGTGGAGCTCGCCCAACCTGCACATTCAAGGGACACCATTATCAAAATCGACCCTCACTACCCTCATGTATGCATAAATGATGGTTCTACACAGTTAATGTTAACAATAATTTATTTTTTCCTTTGAAATATATGGATTTTAATCACAATGGACACTTTTTTTACTACCACTTGTGGTGTTAAAATAGTGGCCATTGCGATCTATTTCAGAATCGCCCCTCTAATGACATCACAAGTGGGAGTGTCCACCTGGATGTGTGATGGACAGATCAGGACTGTACCAACTGCTACAGGGGACGGGTTATTTTGGTTGTTTAGTTTCAAAATCGTGCTCTCCTCCGGTCTTCTCTGCTCTCTTTCTTCAAAAACAGCATTTTGGATCAAACCATCTCATCACAAGATAGTAGATAGTAAAATAGTAAAACAGGAAAGGTAACATTTCAGGTGAACCATGAATTTGAGAAAAGATGGTAAACTGCGACCCCAACAGATGAAGACACAGGAGAAACATTCCCGTTTCCTTGGCCTTCCGGAAGCGTTCCACCTCTTTACCTTCCGTGAGTTTTCCGTCGTGTCAGAATAGGTCGACGGCCAGACGTTAAACCAGCTCAAGTCCCAATTCAAACTAGTTTTGTGACACATTTTAATTGAGGATTCAATGTTCAGCTGGTAAAACGACTTTCTAGCCCAGCTTTCCATTCAGCGATTATGTGCTTCAACAATTCTAAGCACTCTGTTTGCCACGGAATACTTTTTCTTCTCATACCAAGTCATCCCTGAAGTTTCAATATACATTGAAACGGATCCCTTTTTTTAATGTCACATGCTAATACAAGTTTATCTTAATCAAATCTTAGGGCGTAAGAAAGGCAAGAAAAAGATGGAAAAACCTCCCCACTGGAGACTGTATAGAAAACATATCAGAGTGTGAAGATAAGGTCCGCAAACCACAGGACAAGACAAGCATCTCATGTCAAAACTCTCTCCCTCTGAAAGGCTCCCTGAATATAACATTATAACACCGCTGCGTCACACAGCGCAGTAGCAATCACAGCTGGAGAGAAAGAGAGAAAAACAGTTGGATAAGGCTTCAGTCCAAACTACAACCCTCTCTCCGCCTGAAAGAAACTTCTAGAACTGGGAACACAGACACAAACACACGCTGAGACCAGCCAAACCGCACTCCACACTATCACCCCAGCTCCACGCGCGGCAGCGCCACAGCAGCTAAAGTGCTTTAGCGAACGCTAACGTCGCTAACGTCTTAACCTGCCACTTCACGGTGACTCCCCTCTGCCCCTCGGAGAGAAACAGCGAGGAGGGTAAACACGGAGAGTCACATCAAACGCGCATCGCATCCATCTCCAACCCGATTTGGGCGCGCGGAGGCGGGGCGTCGCCGTCGACTTCATCCGCAGTCGCTCGCGCTTGCCAGAAAACCAATCAAAGCCGCGTATGAAAGCCTTAACGCGCCGTGTTTCCGGGCGTTTCTGGCGACACCTTACGAGGCCGGGGCGAGTGGCGCGGTGAGGGACTCTGGGGGGAGGGGGTGAGGGGGGGGGTCCTCGTGTAAGCAGCTTTCCCATGTTTGGGGGGTTGAGGGCTAATCCTCTGTCAGGGAGGGGGTGCTGCTCTCTTGGCTGCGCGGGCCGTGGGAGTCCCCCCCCCCCCCCCCTCAGCCGTGGGCTGGCATTTTGTTAATGCCGTATCAGTTACAACAAGCGGAAATAAAGTTAAACTGTCTCAAGGCGTCCGTTTGTCTCACTCTCCGAAAGCCCCACAGTGACGAGCGTGATCCTCCTCATCCGTTCTAGAGCTCAGAGAGACGGGAGGGAAGGAGCAGGAGGAGGAGGAGGGGAAGGAGGAGGAGGAGGAGGAGGAGGAGGAGGAAGAGGAGGCGGAGGAGGAGGAGGGGGGAGGATGAGGAGCAGGAGGAGGAGGAGGAGGGGGGGGAGGAGGAGGAGGAGGAGGAGGAGGAGGAGGAGGAGGAGGAGGCGGAGGAGGAGGAGGGGGAGGATGAGGAGCAGGAGGAGGAGGAGGAGGAGGAGGAGGAGGAGGAGGAGGAGGAGGAGGGGAAGGAGGAAGGGAGGAACACAAGGAGAGGCGTGAAGGTTTGTGCTACCGGTGTGAAGACGCCGGCTGACTCTGGGAAAAGACGGACGGCGCCAGAAAACCGTTCACCTCGCCCTGGGTACCAGGTACACCAGGTAACAGGTACACCAGGTAACAGGTACACCAGGTAACAGGTACACCAGGTACCAGGTACACCAGGTACCAGGTACACCAGGTAACAGGTACACCAGGTAACAGGTACACCAGGTAACAGGTACAGTCCTTCGCATACATTGCCTCCCCCTTACCCCCCCACACCTCTCTAAAAAACTTAGCGTATGTTGTACATCCTGGCACTTAAAAATAGTAGCGTCTTATCCTAGCTATTTATTTTGTGTACGGGAAATGG
>NC_044067.1:2049821-2057321 GCF_902167405.1 Gadus morhua | reverse complement strand
ACGTCAGCGCTGATACAGGGAGGAGAGACCAGCTTACACCCCGACGTCACCGCTGGTACAGCGAGGAGAGACCAGCTTACACCCCGACGTCAGCGCTGATACAGGGAGGAGAGATCAGCTTACACCCCGACGTCAGCGCTGGTACAGCGAGGAGAGACCGTACCATGTTGGGCGAGACCGTACCATGTTCTCCACCTCCGCGCTCTGCCTCACGCCCCACTGGAACATGCCGATGAGGGTGAGGGCGTAGGACAGTACCAGGCCGACCGCGCCCGGCTCCATGTCTGGGGGAGAGAACCACAACACACTCCGTCCTAATCACAGCCGAGGACAACCAGCGAGTCCTCAGGCCCGACGCCTTTATCCACAGAGACACACCGAAGGGAGTCAGACACATTGCAGGGGTTTTAGACTGCACTCACTCCCTCACCCACTCACACATGCTCTCTTTCTCTCTCTCCCTTTCACACACTCATTCAGCCACTCACAGATGCTCTCTCTCTTTCACTCACTCACTCATTCACACACTCATTCTAACAGACATGCTCAATCACTCACTCACTCTCATACACACGTACACAAACAAATGCTCTCTTTCACACACACACGCACACGCACACACACACACACACACACACACACACCCACACACACACACACACACACACACACACACAAGGTGGTAGACGAGGCTGATCGCGCTGAAGGAGACCTAACAGGACGGCTGTGATCGAACATCGGGGATCGAACCCGGTATATCCGGGTTCGGATATACCGAACCCAGATATACCGGGTTCGGTACATCCGAGCCGACAACCCTTGTCCATCTCACACCGTCCTGACCCCAGCTTTGGAGCGCTCGTTCAGGGCCAGACGTTGGGGCCCTGGTGGTGCGGAGGCGGTACTGCCGGCTACCTTACCGTCCCGGAGGTAGAGGCAGCCGAAGGCGGTGACGGCGATGAAGGTGGAGCAGATCCCGTCCAGACGCACGGCGAACCAGCGCGAGGTGGTCAGGAACAGGAACCAGGCCTCTGGGGGCAACGCAGAGGGCCGTCAGAAGGGGAGGCATGAGGACACGTGGGTGAGACCTCCGGGCAACACAACACCAGCAGAAGAGTCAAGAGCTCTCCTAGACTCTGGCTAGCCTCCCCCTCAGCCCCCCCTCACCCCTCTTACGCCCTTATTGGTGTGTTGTACATCCTTAAACCTAAAAATAGTACCTAGCATCATGTAGCATCTTATCCTAGCTAGCTTGTACGAGGAATGGGTTAACCTAGTGATAGTTAGTGCTTGGCACTTGGTTCTATGAACATCCTCACTGTACCGACACCGATAGTACATTTATGAGTCGCTCTGGATAAAAGCATCTGCTAAGGACCTGTGTGGAGGTCCTGACACGCGTCAAACATCTCCTGGAAGCGGTGCTGGGCCCTGAAGGCCCGGATGGTGGCCAGGCCCTGGAGCGACGAGGACAGGTGGGAGAAGACCGGGCTCCGAGCTGCAGGGGGAAGGACGACATGGAGTCAGTCAGTCAGGACCCGGGACGGACAGGACCACCACATGTAGTCAGTCAGGACCCGGGACAGAGAGCACCACAACATGGAGTCAGTCAGGACCCGGGACGGACAGGACCACAACATGGAGTCAGTCAGTCAGGACCCGGGACAGACAGGACCACAACATGGAGTCAGTCAGTCAGGACCCGGGACAGACAGGACCACAACATGGAGTCAGGACCCGGGACGGACAGGACCACAACATGGAGTCAGTCAGGACCCGGGACAGACAGGACCACAACATGGAGTCAGTCAGTCAGGACCCGGGACGATCCTTGACGCACGGTGAGCGCACAACAAGGTGTTCTGTACGTGTCCGATCCTGGGCCGTAGGCTTTGGGGAGTCCTTGACTTCATATACCAAATGTATATGTATTGGGTGTATATCCTTGCATAAACTCCTCATCCCATATAAAAAGAAAAATAATAATCTATATATATATATATATCTTTCTATATATCGCTATTTCTATATACATATTTCAATATCCCTATATCTATACTGTTTTTTATATGTCAATATATATAGATAGAGATATAAAACATAATTCATTCCCAAAGGCCATCTCCCACTGTGTCTCCCGCTCCCATTCACGGAGCGCCGGGTGGAGAAGGCTGTCGCACAGAAACTCACAGACAGCACTTTAATAAATGATGCATGACGCCGACATCTGAAATGCCACGACGCCTCACAAGTCTTTCGGAGGAACAGACTATTATTGAGAGCTGCTTTTGTCAGGCGTTTGTTGGGGGTACAAAACCAAAGACAAAGCCCTGAATGTTTCCCTGGGTGCCTTTTAATCAAACTTTTGTTCCTAAAGAAGACAGAACCTGTGCGTTCGGGACCCCGGCCAAGAAAGGGAAAGCCGCGCGGGGCCGGGAAAGGCCTAGTCATGCCCACTTGGCATTTTCCCCCATTGTGTGTGATGTCATGAACTCCGGCATCCTGAGCAAAACTGTGTGTGGGCAGGCCATGGGCCGCTACAACCTTTAGCCTTTATGCTAATGACCGGAGCTCTGCTCAATAGTCCATTAGCATTCCCGCCGCCGCGGCTTTGTCCCGCGCGACAAAACGGACACGGCCCCAGAAATAAAACGGGCCGAGAGGAAAAACAAGAAAAAAAAAAAAAAAGTTTAGAACTCACTAGTCGACTCGAGGCGCTTGATGTCCCTGGAGGTCCGCAGGAAGTAGCGGCGCAGGAACAGGAAGATGATGAACAGAGGCACGACGGGGAGGAGGATCCAGGGGATGGCCACCGCCGCCACCGCGATCACTCCGAGCACCTGGAGCAGCACCTGTACGCCGGGCGCCGCGCGGGGGGAGACGTCAGCGCTACGGCAGGATGGGACGGAGAAACCCCCTGGTGTCCCCTCATAACCTCACTGGCCAACACTGACCGGCTATCGACCACTGTGGGTGTTCAGTCTGTTATCGATGGGATGGTCCTACTGGTGTCTGATGTGCTATGTTCCTGTTATGGGCGGCATGTGACGTTTGATCTGCCTTTTTCCTGTTATATGTCATATGTGCTGCAGCGCAGGCACCTGGTGCAAATCGGCTTCATGCTGTTATAATAATTGTCAGGCCTGATTTAAATTGTAACTTTGTTACCTTTAATACTTTTCTGTATGATACAAATATTATAGTGTGTATATAGGGGTTGACCCTCTTTTTGGGGATAACGCCTAGAGAAAGACATTGTCCTGTGTTGGGTTTGCTAGCGCTAGCAAGGAACGACTTAGTGTCCCGTTTGGGGTGGCTAACGCTAGCATAGAAGGACATAGCGTCCGTTTTGGGGTGGCTAATGCTAGCGCAGCCCGACAGTGTCCTGTTTAGGGGTGGGATAGCGCTAACCTTAGCATGGCTACACTACGGTTTCTCTCGGTGTGCTCGTGACTAACTTGTTTTTGTTCGCGTGTATCCTTCACACGGAGAGGTGGTGGAGGCTACGGGCCAGCGGTGGACTGACTCACCGTGGGAAAGGGAACAAGCCAAACAGCTCTAATTCTCACTTAGTAGCAGGTGAGAAGCAACCACTTGGCCACTGTGGTTTCTCAGCCTCCCTCTCCCTCCCTCTCCCTCTCCCTCCCGCTGGACCACATCGTGGTGGGAGTCTTGATATCACCTGGGCAGCCAACCACCGCAGCACGATTACTCAGTCGCCCTAATGGCTGCGTGACACCGGCGACCGCTGGCCGAGTGAAATCAGACTCTGAACAGGGCTGGAGGGGAGAGTGTCTGACAGCAGCGACCTCACACTCCATTACCATCACAAAGGAAGGGATCACCTTTTATTTTTAATGGGACGGCCATGTCGTCATTCTGACGTCGCCCTTTACGGTTTTAAATATAACCACGTTACGGTATTCAAGTTTTCAACTTTACTTTGTTTATGAAGCGCTTTGAAAAACCAACTGGCCTTGTAGCAAATATTCCTACGGATCATTTTACATAAGTGTTACGCACACACGATGGCAGGCTATCGTTGAGGCCTTTATGGGAGTTGTTGTAGTGTGGTAAATCTGTTGTAGTGTGTAGTATGTTAAATATGTTGTAGTGTGTACTGTGTAGCATGTTACATCTCTTGTAGCATGTTAAATCTGTACTAGTATGTAGTATGTTCTATCAGTTGTAGCACGTAGTATTTGAAATCAGTAGTATGTTAAATCAGTAGTATGTTGAATCAGTCGTAGTATGTAGTATGTTAAATCAGTAGTATGTTGAATCATTTGCCACAAAATGGTGAACTGTTCATTTAGTTTGTTTGCGGGTTTTAAAGCAAAATAACAAAACAAGCATTCAAAATAAACCGACAACAACAAACTACAGGTACATGCTGCTGCATATTGGATACTGGCTTGATGGAGCCTGAAATGAGAGACAAGCCATCAGCCTCCGCTCAGAGGGAGGAGGCTAAGAGGGGGAGATTAGGATCACGCCGGTACCTTCAATGGTCCCAACACTCGCCCACAGAGACGGAGATTTAATTTGCCATCGCAATTACGGATGTTATCAAACGCTCAGCCACACATTTAGGCATGATCACTTTCAGTGTGGCGTCTTTCACAGCGAGGAGCCACCGTCTACAGGGCAGATAAGAGGGTATTACGACTCTTAACTGTCGTCACAGGGAGGACCACTGAGCACTGATCCCAGGAATTTCACAGTACATAAGTTTCAATCTTAGGCTGCGCCGGCGCCGGACTGCAGCGGGAGATGGAGGCTGTATCAGTCCCTCCTCCTCCGGCGATATCCTCCACCTCCCCCAGTCTACTTTAAATATGCTGCTACTTTTGGGGAATGGACGCGCTCTTATTAGATATACAAAAATTCTCCCCCTCGTCTCCTGCTGAGGCGGGGGGTGGGGGGGGGGGGGGGGGCTGTCTGTCCGGCATTGCCGCTCGTCTTTTCGATTTTCATTCCTCCGATGGTCTGGTGGGTCCGGTTAAAGCCGGACCTCAGATGGCTGAGGGTATAGCCACGGCCGACGGGTTAGGGGACAGTGCATATCTGATCTGTGTGTGTGTGTGTGTGTGTGTGTGTGTGTGTGTGTGTGTGTGTGTGTGTGTGTGTGTGTGTGTGTGTGTGTGTGTGTGTGTGTGTGTGTGTGTGTGTCTATTTGTTTGTGTATGTGTGTCTATTTGTTTGTGTGTGTGTGTGTCTGTGTGTGTGTGTGTGTGTGTGCGACAGTATTTGTCTGTTTGAGAGTGAGTGAGTGAGAGAGTGAGAGAGTGAATGAGTAAGTGAGTGAGCATGTGTTTGTGAAAATGAGTGTGTGAGTGAGTGATAGAGAGAGAGAGAGAAAGAGAGAGAGAGAGTGAGAGAGAGAGAGAGAGAGAGAGAGAGAGAGAGAGAGAGAGAGAGAGAGAGAGAGAGAGAGAGAGAGAGAGAGAGAGAGAGAGAGAGAGAGAGAGAGAGAGAGAGAGATTGTGTGAGTAAGTGAGTGAGTGAGTGAGTGAGTGGGTGAGTGAGTGAGTGAGTGAGTGGGGGCGGTGTTCTGAGGAGAGAGGGGGGGGGGGGGGGGACAGGAACCATTAGATGTCCCTCCAGGTCGTCCCCCCCCTCCCACACCGTCGCCCGCCCTCTGTTTGATGTGATGCGTTCGCCTGGTCTGTCGCTTATCATGCCAGCATCGGAGGCCCCTGTGGCCCCCCCCCACACACACACACCACGAACACATGACCCCCCACCCACACCACACATGGCAGCCCCCAAACCACACTACAAACACACACAGCAGCCCCCGTCACACACAGACACAAACACATACCCCGCAAAAGGCCCGCCCACCCACACTATGCAGGCATGTCTCCCACACTACACACACACACACAAACACACACATGTACCCCCACCAACACCACACACACAAGGCACCCCCCCACCCCCACTAACACACACGCTACACCCACACTACAGACACACACACATGGCACCCCCCTACACACACCACACACACACACACACAGACACACATCCCACACAAGGCCCCGCCCATCCACACTGCATGCAGGCATGACTCCAACGCACACAGACACACACAAACACACACACACCCCCCCCCCCCCCCCCCCCGCCGCCACACCAGTCCGCCCAGATGAGTCTGATAAGAGGTGACCCCCCCGAACCGCAGACCACCACATCACATCAAGGGGCGCGCGAGGAAGAGGAAGCGAGGAAGACGTGGGGGAACAGAGAGGAGGAATCCTGCGGGGAGCAGACGACTCCCCGTCGGACATTAAAGTGCTTTCAAAGGCTTTTGTATACAAACAGTTTAATTCAAGAATTACCTCTAATTGCTGTTTAGTGGAGTAAAGAAAGCATTGGCACGCAGGGGGAGCGGGGCTCTGTCTGAGGACGGGCGCGGTCTCCACTGACCGGGCCTCCGCTCTCTGTTCTCAGCGATACCATCGGCCTCTTTTTTGATGTTCACATAAATGGAGAAAATTGAAGTTAATTGGCATATTTGTGTTGGCCGGAGATAGCGACTGTTGTTGCTGCACGGCGAAAAATAAACACTTCCTTTTTAAATGAAACGTCCCCGGGGACACGGCCAATCAGAACGCCCCGTACGACTCCTGTTTACACCGCCCTTTATTTACTGACATTAGAGAGAGAGAGAGAGAGAGAGAGAGAGAGAGAGAGAGAGAGAGAGAGAGAGAGAGAGAGAGAGAGAGAGAGAGAGAGAGAAGAATGTAAGAGAGAGAGAGAGGGAGAGAGAGAGAGAGAGAGAGAGAGAGAGAGAGAGAGAGAGAGAGAGAGAGAGAGAGAGAGAGAGAGAGAGAGAGAGAGAGAGAGAGAGAGAGAGAAGAATGTAAGAGAGAGAGAGAGAGAGAGAGAGAGAGAGAGAGAGAAAGAAGAATGTAAGAGAGAGAGAGAGGGAGAGAGAGAGAGAGAGAGAGAGAGAGAGAGAGAGAGAGAGAGAGAGAGAGAGAGAGAGAGAGAGAGAGAGAGAGAGAGAGAGAAGAATGTAAGAGAGAGAGAGAGGGAGGGAGAGAGAGAGAGAGAGAGAGAGAGAGAGAGAGAGAGAGAGAGAGAGAGAGAGAGGGGGGGAGAGAGAGAGAGAGAGACGGAGAGAGAGAGAGAGAGAGACGGAGAGAGAAGAATGTAAGAGAGAGAGAGAGGGAGAGAGGGGAGAGAGGGAGAAAGAGAGAGAACGAGAGAGAGAGAGAGAGAGAGAGAGAGAGAGAGAGGGAGAGAGAGAGAGAGAGAGAGAGAGAGAGAACGAGAGTAAGAGAGAGAGAACAAGCAAGAGAGAGAAAGAGACAGAAAGGGAGAGAGAGAGAGAGAGAGAGAGAGAGAACAAGAGAGAGAGAATGTAAGAGAGAGAGTAAGAGAGAGTGAGAACAAGCGAGAGAGAGAAAGAGACAGAAAGGGAGAGAGACAGACAGAGAGAGAGAAACAGAGAAAGACAGACAGATGGTAGAGAGAGAACGAGTGAGA
>NC_044067.1:2039821-2047321 GCF_902167405.1 Gadus morhua | reverse complement strand
CCCTTCTGACAGGGCTGCCGGTAGGGGCCCCCCGGGAGTGTCGACGATAACGGCCCCCCGCGGTCGGTGGCTTTGACGGGCGGGCCGGTCGATGACGGCTCCTCGGGGCCTAACCTCACCTATTGTCCCGTCAGCCCCTCCGAGGGCCGCTGTGTGGAAACACAGCCGGCCCAGGGGTCAGAGGTCAAGTCCGGACAAAAGCCCACCGTCGCCGACCCCTGAGGCTTTTTCCTTTAATTGACATTTGTGTCTTTGTCCCCGCCACCGAACTCCGGAGAAAGCGGAGAACAAGCTTATCAATACGCTAAACGGCGACTAAATGAGATCAAATAAAAGGCACTGGGGCAGGGGGGGGGGCAGGGGGGGGGCAGGGGGGGGCAGGGGGGGCAGGGGCCGGGCTCTGGGGTGTTTCCAGGGCCGGCCGCTTGCAGGGAATCCCCTTGTTGAGGCGTGTATGGGAGGGGCGGAGGGCTGGAGAGAGGTGCTTACTCCACCATAAAGGAACCGGCTCTTCTGCAAATCCCCACACAGAAGCTGGGCCTCTCCCATGGAGACAGATAAACCATTTAGGGCATTGTTTATGAAGTTTCACTCCATTCCGCTCTGACAACCGTTTAAACAATGAGAGCGGGGGGAAATGTGCGCTCTGCACACGGGCAACAATGGCCAGGGATCCCCGTCCTTTCTCTCCCGCTAATACTTTCTAAATGCCGACAGAAAGGAGGGAGAATCGTCCTTCCTGAAAGCATTAAAGGGGCTTCGGTGTGAAAGACACCTGCATGCACGGCCCAAAAAGAGCCGCCAACAAAAAGTACTTTGTCCCGAACGACAACCTCTATCTCCCCTCACAAACGCCCGTGTGTGTCGTCGGTCGGGCGTGGAGGGCTGCGATCCGGCCGCCACACACAGCGCACCGACCCCTCACTTTTTTGCGGTTTGCTGTCTGGCCCTTTTTGCGATCGACCGTAGCTCAACAGCAGCCCGCTCTCTGACACGACTTTATCTGCTCTCTTTGCTCCGTTTAGCCAGACCTACAGGTTGGCTACTTCTTCCTCGCTCGCCGTTATTATTTTTCCCCCTCGCCATTATTCATGTTACTATCAAAATGGAGGAGGGGGGGGACAGGGGGGGTGGCTGGGGGGGGTTTTCCTCGAACTATAGCAGACAAAACCCTTTTGTGGTATGATCCTTTGTGCGTTCAGCATTTAAGATGGCTTTTGTCTCCGGTGAGATGGGTATCTGCCACAAACATCACTCAGGCATTGTGGCGCAGGGATTCGTTTTCAGCGCGGCTTTTGTTCTATTCTTCGGCCCTGACCAAGGGGGCCACGCCCGCCCTTCTACCTTGAATTGTGCGCTCAACATTCCCCCCTTTGTCGCGCTCGGCCCGTGAGCCGCTTCATCTCCGCAGGCTCCGCTGGAGGAGCACTGTCACTGCCGCGGCCCGGGCGCCGGAACCCGACCCGCCACGGCGCGGCAGGGCGGCCGCTGGCCACCGCGGCCCGGGAAGACACGCCCCCCCCCCCCCCCCCGAGCCCCCCCTCCCCGAGCCCCCCCTCCCCCCGTCTGTATCCGTTTCAGATGACCTGACCCCCTCCCCCCCCTCCAGCAACACCACCACCACCTCCACCCCTCCTTGCACTCCTGTTGAAACACCGTCACCTCCACCTCCCTCACCACCACCCCTCCCTGCACCACCAACCCAACCCCCACCCCTCCAGCACCACCAACCTCCCAAACCTCCACCAACCCACAGACACCAACCGACACCACCCGACACCACCCGACACCACCCGACACCACCACTCCACAACCAACACCCTCGTCACCCTTCCTGAAACACCATCACTTCCACCACCCCTCCAGCACCTCCACCACCAAACCCCCCCCACGAACACCACTCCTCCCTGCACTCCTGTTGAAACAACACCCACCTCCACCACCCCCACCTCCACCACCACCACCACCCCCACCAACCCCACCTCCACCTCAACCACCCCCACCTCCACCACCCCCACCTCCACCGCCCGCTCCCCGTCCTCCACCCTGTTGTCTGACCCGGCATCAAACCCATCTCTTCCTTGTTGACATTATTTCTACTGTAGCCTTCCCCCCCCCCCCCCCCCCCCCCCCTCCCCAGACCGGCACACATCCCCCTGAGTGCTGAGCCTCTGGCGGCGGCGGCGGCGGCGGCGCGGGCCACGCCCTCTTCCGATGCACAGACGCTTTTATTATTAAATGTGTGCGGCGTGCGCTGGGTGGCGCGGCCGGTAATCCCACGGTAATTGTTTCCAGATTAGAGCGCCGGGCCCACGGAGCACGGCCAGCCAGCCGTGAAATGGCCTCCCCTCCGAGGCGGCGGCGGCGGCGGCGGCGGCGGAGGAGGGGCGGCGCCCGGGGGACTCACCTGGATGAAGTCCACGAAGGTCCAGGGCAGCAGCGAGTCCAGCTGGCCGATGTCTTTGGAGAACCTGTTGAGGATTCTCCCTGTGGGGGGGGGGGGGGGGGGCAGGAGGAGACAACGCGGGGTTAAGGGGGTGTGGCTCCACTCACATGAGGACTGGTTCAAACGTTTGGACTGTGTGTGTGTGTGTGTGTGTGTGTGTGTGTGTGTGTGTGTGTGTGTGTGTGTGTGTGTGTGTGTGTGTGTGTGTGTGTGTGTGTGTGTGTATGTGTCAATTATGGCAGCCATTGCACTCCCTCCCTGGAAGGAGGGATCCCCCACTCTGAAGGAGGGATCCACTCTGAAGGAGGGATCCCCCACTCTGAAGGAGGGATCCCCCACTCTGAAGGAGGGATCCCCCACTCTGAAGGAGGGATCCCCCACTCTGAAGGAGGGATCCCTCAGTCTGAAGGAGGGATCCCCCACTCTAAGCTCCTTCTCAAAATGTCTTCCTTGCTAATTAAGGGAGTTTTTTCTCGCCCTCTGGGGGGCAAGGGTCAGGGGGGGGGGGGTCATAAATATACGGCCTGTTAAGCCCTTTGAGGCTGGACCTGTGATTAAGGGCGATACAAATAATATTGAATTGAATGGAATTGAATTGAATGAGTATGTCGTGGGTCATGGTTGTTGTGAAGTGGATGTAGAGGTAAAGCAGTTCAGGTTCTCTATTTTTGCACAGCGAGGTTATGCTTTGTTAAAAATAAAATATATAGACATGAAGGGACCCTAATCTTGTTTGTTGGCTAAAGTGTGCAAAGTGAAACCCCCTCTTAGACTTGTACTTCAATTACAGTACATATTCCCATTCAGGAAAAACGAAAAATCAAATAAACATGATTGAACCCAGACAATGCAGAGCGCATTAGCTAATCGGCCCTCAGATAAGGGCCGGCCGTTCCTTTATAACCCCGCCCGCCCCCCCGCGGTCTGCCCGCCTCCTTCAGCAACTGTTGAACGCAGTCCATTATTAATAGCGCGGGGTCTATAAATCGAGTTCAGTAGCAGGCGAACGCAGAGAGAGGGCTATCTAGATTAAACAATGAGTCATTATTTGGCCGCCGCTCGGTAAAGACTGCCCTCGTCTTCGCTCAATGCGCCGGGGAGCCTTTTGTCCGCGAACAAAGGCGCGACAGAAGCGGTGTACCTGCCGTCCCCGGGCCCGGCCCGCAGTGTGGATGACGTCTAATTGAGCCGTGTCCAGCCGGCTCTCAGGTGTTGTGTGTGCCTGTGGTACTCCTGCAGGTACCTTTTGGCCCTGTCGATGCAGCCCCGTGATAAGCGCTCCGCTGACCCGGGCCTGTGCCTGAGATTACACACCGCAGTTCACTTTCAGAACGCCACCCAATCTGTGGGACAGAGGAGCCCCCGGGCTAGGAGGAGAAGAACACCCTCTCCTCTCTCCCCCCCCCCCCCCCACAAGGAAGACACAAGGATCTGGTCTGTTACCAGAACCTCAAGAGATCGGGTGCGAAGCTGTTCCACTTGGACGCTACTCTTCCCGGTCGCCGTGGATCTCGTAGCGGATCGGTGTGGCATGCGTTTCAGGAGGTAGAGCGGGTTGGCTGGTACCCAGAAGGTTGCTAGTTCAATCCCTGGTTCCTCCTAGCTATCCAGGTGCCCCTGACAGCTCACGTTCAGCCCGACGGCTCCTGACGAGCTGGCTGTCGCCCTGCGTGGCCGACACCGCCGTCGGCGTGTGAATGGGTGAATGACGAAGCGCTTTGAGGTGCCGCTGGTTAGAAAAGCTCTGCATCAACGCGGTCCGTCCACCGTCTTCATGTGCCCTTCACGCCAGCAGCACAGACCCCTCAGCCCGGTCGGTGTGTTCAGGGACTGACAGACAGCAGGGGGGTCGGTACGAACATAAACAGAGCAGCTCTCCTCTCCCTCCCACTCAGCATCCAGCGCTCTGCTGCAGCCGAACGCCGGCGGAACGAAGCCGACAAGAGGCATGCAAATGTATCTCTACAGCCTCGCGTCGGGGGGGCCGTCGGGCCCCTGGGTGCAGCGGGGGGCCCCTGGGTGCTGCTTCCGTTCTGGAGGAGGGAGGGTGGAAGCGGGGCTGACCCGACGCACCGCCGCCGCCTCCGAGGCTCCGAGCGAGCGCCGCAGAGGAGGACCCTGAAATCACGGCTCTGCACGGCCCCTAAGCGGCTTACCGCCGCATCCACAACACGCCGCCGCCGCCGCCGCCGCCGCTGCAACGCAGCCCGTCTTGGAAAATACAAACACGTGCGGCGGCGTGCAGACGAGGCCCGGGCGCCGTAACAGCCGTCTCATAACGCCGGCAACGCTCGCATTATTCCACCGCGACCGCGGCATTCAGAGTCAAGTGGCGTACGCAGGCTGCACACGCAGGCACGCTAATCTTATTCCCCTGGTGGGAGACACACGCACACACGCACACACGCACACACACACACAAACACACACACACACACACACGCACACACGCACACACACACACACACACACACACACCCACACACACCCCTAGGGAGGCGGGGCAGAGGGGGAAGGGTGGGAGGGACCAGGGTTTCCTGGTGAGACCACCACTGCACCGAGGGCCGTGCTCCTCCCAACATCCCCGCCGTCTGACGCCAGGGGAGGTGGAGCTACACGCGTCCTCTGTCTGTCTGTCTGTCTGTTCCGTCCGTCCGTCCTAAGCCAGCGATGACCCAGATCCACCCGTCTCAGACGACAACAACACCGCGAGCGCCGAGCGGGGCTCGCGGTTTCCGGGGGTTACATCATCGTCCGCCCGCTCCGAGGGCGTCAGAACACGACGCGCTCGTCAGACGTCAGCCGTACGGACGGCCTGGTTACCAGGCGACATCAGAGAGAGAGAGAGAGAGAGAGGAGCACTGCCCGTCCCCCTCTCTCCCCCTCTCTCCCCCTCTCTCCCCCTCTCTCCCCCCTCTCTCCCACTTAGCCCACGCCGGGCAGATGCATTACAGCGATGGCGTTACACAAAGACCTGCGCCGCACGGAAATACCTATGAGGTAAGGCCGGCCGACGGACAAAGGCTTCAATCACACCGGGCGGCTGTCAACAATCTGCCCCATTGTGTGGGAGGGGGGCGGGGGGGAGAGGGAGCGAGGGAGGGGGGGGGGGGGGGCACGTTAGCATCAAACCGTCCCCGGTCGCGGCGGGCTCCAGGGGTGATGTGTGCCACTTCTTTAAAAGGTCGAGGGGGGAGATATCTGAGGCGGGCCCCCCCTCGGGGAGAGGATATTGAGGCGCGCGGGGGCCCGGTAATCACAGTTAAGAAAGTGGAACGGTGGGGGCCCGTCTCCGGCGCGGGGGGGCCGTGTTGCAGAATCGCTGCTCGCTGTAAACATCTCGATAAGAGGCGGCGGTCTGAGGGCCGCGGCGCGGGGGCCATTCCTCTAGGAGCGGCTCTGTTCAGTCGGGGCGGAGTGATAGTAGAGGAGGGGGGGGGGGGGGGGGGGGGGGGGGCAGTGGAGGGAGGGGGGGGGGCATGAGGCATGAGGTGGCACGGCTCACCTGTGAGACCGTGAAGGGCCCGGGGCCCCCCCCCCCCCCCCCCCCCCCCCCCCGGGCGCCGGGCTGCCCATACTAACACACGGTGAATCCATTCTCCCCGCCCGCTGCAGCACCGCCGCCAATCTCCTCTGCTTCCCTTTCATGCAATTAAAGAGGAAGAGCGGAGGGAGAGGAGGGAGAGGAGGGAGAGGAGGGAGAGGAGGGAGAGGAGGGAGAGGAGCCCTATCAGCTGTACTGCACACGCTGCACACCGCCCGCACACACACACCGACACACACACTGACACACACACTGACACACACACAGACACACACACTCTGACACACACACTGACACACACACTGACACACACACACGACACACACACTCTGACACACACACTGACACACACACACACGCACTGACACACACACACACACACTGACACACACACTCACATACACACTCACACACACAGACACACTCACACACACAACCAGGTTCACACACACACACACACACACACGCAGGCTCAATCTCCACATTCAATTTCCACACGTTGATATCGTTCTCCTACTGCAGCGGCGTCCTCCACCGGGCTGCTAACACGGCTAGCATCCAGACACCAGAACCATCGCCTCCCCCCCTCCCCCCCCCTCCCTCCTCCCCCCCTCCGTCCTCCCGTCTGACCCCGTCCGTCTCTGGCTCCGGACACCATCATGACGTGACATCATCCTGGACAGAACTTCTGACGTCCCCACGGCAACAGAGTCACACTCTGCCCTGAAGGTGTGTTGTATCTGTGTGCGTAGGTTTATATATATATTATATATATATATATATTTATATATTTGCGCGCATCTGTCTGTCTCTCTGTGTGTGAGTAAATGTTTTGTGGGGGTGTATGTGTGACTCACATATGCCTTGCGCATGTGTGTGTGTGTGTGTGTGTGTGTGTGTGTGTGTGTGTGTTTGTGCGTGTGTATGTATTTACATGCGTGTGTGTGTATTTATTGACATGTGTGGGTGTGTGTGTATGTTTTTACATGCGTGCGTGTATTTAGATGTGTGTGTGTGTATGTATTTACATGCGTGCGTGTGTGTATGTATTTATGTGCGTGCGTGAGTGTATGTGTATGTATTTACATGCGTGTGTGTATTCACATGCGTGCGTGTGTGTATGTACATACATGCGTGCGTGTGTGTGTGTACATACATGCGTGCGTGTGTGTATTTACGTGCGCGAGTGTACGTGCGTGCGTGTGTGTGCGTGCTGGGACCCCCCCTTCGCCGCGCGGTGCGGGGCTGGTGAGCTCCAGCCCTGCCTTCAGTCTCCGAGGGGATTAGCCCACTCACTGACACTAAATTACAGGATCAACATGAGCTCCCCGCACCCCCCCCTGTCCCCTCCGACGGGCGCCCCTCCGAATTAACACGGGCCTAATGAGACCCCCCCCCCCGCCCCGCCGCTGGGAAGGGACGCACACCTCCACCTGACGGAGGGGAAGGAACAGGAAGGTTCGGCTCCGTACCAGCCGAACCTTCCCGTTCCTTCCCCGGACGCGTCTCC
>NC_044067.1:1934821-2037321 GCF_902167405.1 Gadus morhua | reverse complement strand
CAGTGGCCGGAGAAAAGATCTCGCCAAGAACAAACACAGAGAGAGAGAGTCGCGCTGAACACGCAATACACAACAGCTCACAGGAACATACAGCGGAGAGAGAGGGGGTGTTGTCGTCAGGGAGGAGAGAGGGACGACTGGAGACGCGTAGCGCGGGCCTGGTCGGTCTCAGAGGAGTCGGTCTCAGAGGAGTCGGTCTCAGAGGAGTCGGTCTCAGAGGACTCGGTCTCAGAGGACTCGGTCTCAGAGGAGTCGGTCTCAGAGGAGTCGGTCTCAGAGGAGTCGGTCTCAGAGGACTCGGTCTCAGAGGACTCGGTCTCAGAGGACTCGGTCTCAGAGGAGTCGGTCTCAGAGGAGTCGGTCTCAGAGGACTCGGTCTCAGAGGAGTCGGTCTCAGAGGACTCGGTCTCAGAGGAGTCGGTCTCAGAGGAGTCGGTCTCAGAGGACTCGGTCTCAGAGGAGTCAGTCTGGAGGCTCTGGTGTATCCAGCAGCGCCGCTCCACCTCATCATACTTTAAGTGTTTGCTCAGTGCCTCACATCGTGTCCATCTGCTCAGCGCAACGAGCACACAGCCCCACAAAGCTAATGAAATAATCAACGATTTCTGATAGGGCCCACGGCTCAGAATCTGCTCCCTATTTACCCTCACCCCCCCCCCCCTTCCTCATCGTCCAAACACAACACTGCCCAGGATCTAGAGCAAACACCATCGTTCCCTATCGCTGTTTGCCTCTTTTTGTTGGGCTGTTTTGCGTGGGTCCTGCCTCACGTTGGGGAGATAAGGGCGTCCTGGAGGGGTCGGGAAGGGAACGCCGTTTAACCGCTGAATGAGTCGTCTCAATGCCGCCGCTCTGCTACGAGAGCCGCCTCGCGGCCCCACACCCAACGGTTTAAATGACGCCACTTCACACTCAATGTGTGAAACAAACCTCCTTTTATCGTTAATACTGCCACTTAATTCCTTTAAAATAATCTTGAGTCAGGGTTTCATGTTTGCGTTGCGTTTGTAACGTATTGCCGTTTGTTAATGATCTCGTTAAAAGGCTAATACAATTGACTTCTCATAGGGTTGCAAAGCTAATACTTTTACGCTAATTAAATTGAGTGGAGAATAAACGCAACGAAGCAGAGAAATATCTTCTTGCTTTGAGTGCAAATCGGAACATTTAGAGTGTGTGGATTTGGATTCCACCCAATTAGCAAGCGAGGGGAAACAGTGAGATATCAGAGAAGGTTTGAATTGACGCGAGTTAAATAATGATATAGCTCAGAAGGAGTCTGCCCTCTACTGGGGAGGGGATACAATATCACCCCACACACACTGCTGTGTGTGTGTGTGTGTGTGTGTGTGTGTGTGTGTGTGTGTGTGTATGCGGCATGCAACTGATAGCCCATTCCTACATCAATGCATCAATACATAGGGTTTAAACCAATGATTATATTTTATTAATGAATCCATAAATTATTATTTTTGGATTCACTCATAAATATTTGATGTTAGAACGTTGGAATAATACTTTCATTTCTGAAGGCTTTAGCAACAATTTATTGCTGCTGTTTTTTTAACTAGATAAATGGCTATTAGAATTATTATCAAAATGAACAATTAATTGTCCACTTTTCTGTCGCCAATCTGATAATGTCCAATTGTATTCAGAACTAATATTTGCATGTTCACACAACATGAAATAAATTGACAAGCACGAACCGATGACCGAGAGAATCGACCATTTAGGAGACGCAAACATTTCAGGGATACTCATGAAATCTGTTGGTTGGCTGGTAAATTATTTTCTCTGATTGATGAAAATTAAATAAGGTGAAATTGTAAACACACATTTCTGACCAATTTCTGTCATTTAGTAATATGCTTTGAGTGTGTGTGTGTGTGTGTGTGTGTGTGTGTGTGTGTGTGTGTGTGTACACGCCTCTGTGTTTGTGGGGGGGGGGTGTACGTGAATGCGTGTGCATGCGCGAGTGTGTAAACACGTGTGCGTGTGTGTGTGTATGTGTGTGGTTGCTTGTGCGTGTGTGTATAAATGTTTGTGTGCATGTGCGTGTGCATAAATGTGTGTATGCGTTTGTGTGCGTGTGTATATAAACATGTGTGTATGTATATGTGTGTGCATGTGCAGGTGTGTTTGTGTATAAATGTGTGCGTGTATAAATGTGTGTATATATATATGCGTGTGTGGATAAATGTGTGTGTGTCGTTTTATAAAGGTGTGTGTATAAATTTGTGTTTTTGTGTATAAATTAGTGTGTGTGTGGTCATCAGCATTTGTGTGTATGCTTATCAATGTGCGTGGGGGTATAAATGTGTGGTGTATATAAATGTGTGTGTGTGTATGAGTGTGTGGTGTGTATAAATGTGTGTGTGCGTGTATATAAACGTGCGCGGCGGTCCTACCGATGGGGTTGAGGTCGAAGAAGCGCACGGGGCTGCGCAGCATGGCGGTGAACATGGCGTTGTGCAGGCTCTGTGCCGAGCGCACCAGGACGTTGAAGAACACCAGGCTCCGCACGAAGCCCAACGCCACCGACGCCGCCGTGAGACCTGAGCGAGAGGGGGGAGGGGGCATCCGTCAGCGGGCGCCACCAGCCCGCCGCCCGCCCGCCCGCCCTGGGGGGGTTGGGGTCGGCGGGCGCACTTACAGCGGCGTTGTGGACGCAGAACGGCGGCGGAGGAGGGAAAGGGCTTAAGAGGTTAAGTTATGCTTTAATGTTGATCTATCGCCGTGGATACAGAGCGACCAGGAGTGGAGAGGTGACGGACGGACGACACACGGGGGGGGGGGGGGGGAGGGGGGGGGGGGGGAGACGGACGGACGACACACGGGGGGAGGGGGGGGGAGACGGACGGACGACACACGGGGGGGGGGGGAGACGGACGGACGACACACGGGGGGAGGGGGGGGAGGGGGGGGGAGACACAATCAGAGTTACCCAACAGTGGAGACCCGAGAGGAGGCACGCCGCTATCTCCTAGTACAGCTGAGACCCCCGCGCACACACACACACGCACACACACACGCACACGCACACGCACACACACAGACACACACACACACACACACACACACACACACACACACACACGCACACACACACACACACACACACACACACACACAGGGCCCTGAGGCCTTGGGCCAACAGCCAAAGAAGAGCAGTGAATGGCTGACACTCCTCAATGGCACACAGACACAAGAAAAGATGAACACTCAGAGAGACAGAGAGGGGGGGGGGGGCAGAGGGGGGAGGCGCGGCGGGGGGAGAGGAGGTGTCCCTCACCTGCGTAAACAACGAGGTAGAGGTGAAGGTCCAGCTGTGGTGGGGGGGCTCCATTGGGGGGGGCTCCATTGGGGTGGGCTCCATTGGGGTGGGCTTCATTGGGGGGGGCTCCATTGGGGTGGGCTCCGCGGTCTGCACGGCCCTGCTCCGAGGCCCTGTGGGGGGGGGGGGGGCACAAAGGAATCAAAAGGCACAAGGACAAACAAACGCAACCGCCGCGGAGACACACAGGGCAAGACGCACCACACACTCCCCTTCTGTCGCCGCACACACAAGGCCGGCGCAGTGGAAGCAACAAAGAGCGGCCGACAAAAACACTATTCTCCTCCGCTGGGGAGGCAGGGGGGGGGGTGGGGGTTTATTCCTCGGTTGGCTTCAGGCTGTTCAACTCGCGGGGCTGATTAGTTCATGGGAGCGGGCGGTGGGCGGTGGGGGCCGGGGTGTCAGAGTGGGAGTCTCACCAGTTAGCAAGCCACCAGTCCTGGAGAATATATGCAGTCTACGCGCACAGAAACACACACAGACACACAGAGAGAGAACACGTTAAGAACGCACACCTCGGTTGAAACACTGAATCAAAGCGCCCCGTGAGAAATGGGTGGCAGATATGGCGTCCTCTGCGGAGGCCTTCCGGTCGCGAGGCGGTACTCACGTGGGCCAGGAGGTTCAGGGGGATCAGGGAGAGCAGCAGCAGCCAGTGGGCCCCGGCTGTTAGGTACTGGAGGTACAGACGCAGGCCTATGGTTCCCTCCGAACGACTCTCCTCCGCCATCGGTTTGGATGCCTAAAGACACACACTGGAGTCAGAATCCAACGGGCCAGGAGCGCGTCGCCGCGGCACGGACGGACAAATAGGTATCTGGCGCCCTCTGGTGGTGGAGTGGCGGTACTGGGAGTTATAGCCACGCGATAATCCTAGGCCTCCTCGTCATGCTGTGTAAATAACGTTTTAAACCCCGTTTCGATAGCACTGCGTTATTTGCAATTGTGTTAAAATGGACCTACTAGGTGTGCATTTAGAATTTGGGTTTAAAATGTACCGAACGTTGTCTATACATTATAAACAGCGTTCAAAATGTACAGAATTTTGTCGATACATTGTAAACATTTTGAGATAAATTCAGCATTACATCTTGTACACTTGCACTGTAGTATTCTTATTCATGTTAAAATGAACCTACTAGTGCAGCACTATTGGAATTGGGTTCAAAATGTTGAAAGCCTTTCAACATGACTCACATCTGATTACAGATACAGCACAGAGTGCAAAATGTGGTTTATATTTATAGAGCGACCCACAAAAGAACCAGACTCCTATTGTTGACGTAGCGGGTCAAACGGAGGGCACTGCGCTACAATCACCCCCCCCCTCCCGGTGCCTTGGGTGCTGAACACAAAGTTATTAAAATACGAGTGCCAAAACTCAAGGGTTTGGCTTGGCTCAGGATGGTAGAGCGGGTTGGCCAGTAACCGGAAGGTTGCTAGTTCGATCCCCGGCTCCTCCTAGCTGAGTGAGGAGGTGTTCTTGAGCGAGACGCCTCACCCTGACTGCTCCAGACGAGCCGGCTGCCCTGAATGTAAACTGTTGAATACATCTCAACTGTGTGTGTACTTTCTTAAACAAATCCAGCGTCACTGTGGAGGCTTAAAAATAATTTAAATACTTTACATTTAGCTGACGCTTTTATCCAAAGCCAACGCTTTTGTTAAATTGTTCACACACCGACGGCGGAGTCAGCCCCGCAGGGCGACAGCCAGCTCGTCAGGAGCAGTCAGGGTGAGGCGTCTCGCTCAGGGACACCTCGACACTCGAGGAACCGGGCATCGAACCAGCAACCAGTTAGGGTGAGGCGGTGAGGAGGAGCCGGGGATCGAGCCAGCAGCCTCCGGGTTACAGGTCACCCCGCTCGACCCCCTGAGCTGGGCCACCCAGCGGGGGGGGGCTGAACCAACGTACCTCCTCGTCGTGGAGCGGAGGGGTCTCCGTCAGGGAGTGGAGCGAGGCCCCCAGCGACGGGGACAGGGAGGCCACGGAGCCCGAGCAGGAGCGGCCCAGCGAGAGGGGGGGGGACTCGGGCCGCTCGCCCCCCTCCCCCACCCCCTCCTCGTCCTCCCCCCTCTTCAGCAGGGACAGGAAGTCAACCGAGCCCTGCAGCTCGCTGTACGTCCCGTGAGCCACCATGCTGCCCTGATGAGGGGGGAGGGAGGGGGGGAGGGAGAGAGAGAGAGAGAGAGAGAGAGAGAGAGAGAGAGAGAGAGAGAGAGGGAGAGACGACGGAGTCAGAGGGAGGAGGGAGAGAGGGAGGAGGGAGGGAGGGAGAGAGAGAGAGAGAGAGAGAGAGAGAGAGAGAGAGAGAGAATAAACTGTACATAAATATTTATACAAGGATGCAGGAACATACATTCCTCACAAACACACACAAGCAAGCATGCAGGAAGAATGCATACAAACGCACACACACACAAACATACCCTGTCGCACAAACAGCTTCCGGACACACACACAATCTCGCAAATATTCCAACACCCACACACATACAAACAACCCATTGACAGCTACATATACACACAACCACACAAAAACCTGCACGCACTTATACACACACACACACACACACACGCACGCACATACAAGAATGTAAATGCACTCATACACACACGCGCGCACACACACACACGCACCTCCTTCAGCACCAGGATGTGGTGGGCCGCCTTCAGGTACTGCAGCTGGTGGGTGACGAGGATGCGCGGCTTCTTCTTCAACACGCCGCAGATACACCTGAGGGGACACACACCTGCCGTCACACACCTGAGGCAGGCGGGGGGCGTACAGGCCCACACATCACCCCACACGGTCGCCCTCTGCTGCCCCCTGGGGATCAGTCTGGCCTGCAGCCTGTCCAAGCCTCGTTGAAAAATGTTTTAGGACCAATCAGCACGAGGGGGGGGGGAGCTCTCCGTCCCTGACGGAGCCATGGCGGCGTGTGGTGAAGGTGTAGCGAGAGACGGAGCAAATAAATCAATTTCATAGGAAATGGGGAACGATTTGTTCGGAGGGCTCCTCCCCTCAGAGAGGATGTTGTCGCTTTAATTCCTACCGAATTCGCCAAGAGTGAAGAGAGCAAGAGCATCACTGAGTCCTCCCATCTGATTGGCTTTGAGAGTAAGACGCTTTTACCCAAAGCGTGTTACAATAAGGGAAACAATATATCACTGTGGTAAGGATGGTAAGGATGTTCACAGAACCAAGTGCCAAGCACTAACAATCACTAGGTTAACCCATCCCCCTTATACAACAAAGAGCTAGGATAAGATGCTACATAACTAAGTACTATAACTAAATACGACAGACAATAAGTGCGTACATTAAGTGCCAAAACGTACAACATGCAACAACTAGGCGGGGGGGAACCTGGTGGCTATGGAGAGTTTAGGAAAACTCACCTGTTCAGAGTTCACCTCGACTCTGCATAGCTACCCAGCCCCTTCTGGCCACCATTGTATGTTGTACGTCCTGGCACTTAGTGTACGCACTGATTGTACACACTTAAGCTACATCGCACTTATTCATAGTACTTAATTGTGTAGCATCTGCAGTGGCTGCAATCACTGCTGTGCACGGGGAATGGGTTAGCCTAGCGATTGTTAGTACTTGCACTTGGTTCTATGAACATCTTTACTGTGCTGACAGCGATAAATTGTTTCACTTCTTCTGACAAAGGTACTTATTGTAACGTCGCTGTGGATAAAAGCGTCTGCTGAATGCCCTGAATGTAAATGGACATGTGAATGTAGGTGAACTCTGAGCAGATGGCCGACTTACTCCTCAAAGAGGTGTCTGCCCACCTCGGAGTCCACCGCGCTCAAGGGGTCGTCCAGCAGGTAGATGTCTGCGTCCTGGTACACCGCCCTGAGGGACACCACCACACACACACACACACACACGTTCCAATGCCAGTTTTGTCCTTCCCGATACCGATTGCTGAACTTGAGTATTGGCCGAGTATATACCGATACAGCGTCTAGCATTGTAACTACTGATAGTACTTGTTCCTATTGGAGGGTTCTCTTACGATGGCCATGTATTGGCTGTTCATGTACTGTTGAAAAAAAAATTCTTACACTTATAATCTATAATAATACATTTGTATTCTTGTAGTCAAGCGTCCATGTTTTTGACTTGGCAGCTCGAACGCACTTAGGTCCGACTTCCAACCTCCGACCGCTAACGATCGCAGCGTAACTCCGTAGGGTTTGTGATGCTCTTCGCCTGTGTAGTATATGAGTCATGTGAGGGTTTCGGATGGGCGCATAGACTTGCGTACTCGCCGATACCCGATGCTGCATTTTAGGCAATATCGAAGGAATTTTCTCTACTGGTATCGGTATCGGAGCTGTACACAGAAGACTGGCTGAGGGCCGGTGGAGCTGTGTGCAGGGGCCCGGGCTGAGGAGCCCCTTGGGGGGTTTAGTGAGAGCGAGCTAAAGCTGTCGCCTCAGCCCGGGACTTTAAACGTAACAGAAGTAATCCTTCCGTCACAAAGGGCCAGTGTTTCCAGGAAACCAAAGTTTGAAAGCATAAGAGGCAGTCGTTCTGTTTCTAACAAACGCTTTTGTGAATTCATTTGGTTTGCAGTGATCTTAATCCTTTTCTGTTCTATCGTTGTCAATTTATGCATTAGTAAAAAAAAACGACTTTCAAAACATACATTCCTTCAATCATACATATAACTATTTGTATTATTGTCAATTGATCTACAGGTTTTTCCACAGCACTTTTCAGCTTAGGAGGCCGCCCAAGAAACACAAACACATGCCTGCCGCCTTAACTACGCAGTCAAAATGATAATATCGTATAGAATATCTGAAATGTTAAAATTGCACAAATTCTTTGACTGTTTCAGTCTAACGGCGTACCCCACCACCTTAACCATCTGCGGGAAACCCTGGATCTATATAATCTTTTTGTACTGTCTCGGTCGTCATCTGTGTGACGTTGCTCTACGTCTGAACCGCCCTCTCCAGCGGCAGGGGGCCTCCAGGTGTGTCCTCCCACCTGGCCAGGTTGATGCGCGCCTTCTGGCCCCCGCTGAGGTTGGCTCCCCGGTCCCCGATCACGGACAGGTCCCCGTCAGGCAGGAGGGCCATGTCCTATAAACACACAGAGGGGGGGGGGGTCCTGGTTACCATGGGGACCAGGAGGCTCGGGGCTGGAGAACAGGGAGGGTGACGCCTCGCTGGTTGTCTGTAGCCCGACCCCGGGGAATAAAACGGCGAAGCACACAGAGTGTAAGTGCGGACCGCGTGCATCCATTCTGGAGATTGTCTTTGTGTCCGGGACGAAGGGGGCGAGTCGCCGTGACACATGTTCCTGTTCCTGGCTTTCGCACTTCCTGTTTGTTAACACGACTCAGCGTTTTCGGTGGTTCATTGTGAAACGTGCGAGCTGCATGGAAGCTCTGTGGTAACCAAGTGACTCCATCCCTGAGGGGATCTGAGAGCCCCTGACCTCCAGGATCCACCGTCCGCAGCAAAGGCATGAGACATTGTTCTGCTGTTTGCATGATTAAGACATCACTGCAGTAATGAAAAAAGGATAAAGACTTCCGATAGACACACAACCATCTGCACTGCCTCTGGTAAAGGCAGGGAGCGATACGCGCTAGGAATGGACCTGTGGTCTTAATTCTTATTTGCATTCGGACAACCTAACGTTTATCCGAAGCCTAAAATGACGTGTTGGCGCTGGCCCTCCTCGTCTCCATGGAGACCCCACTAGACTTCCCTCACAGGACGTCCAGCCACCAGACAGACATCGCCTCGGATCAAAACACTGCAGCTCTGCAAAGGACCGCCTCGGTCTCGGCCGGCAGAAACAAAACCAGTGAACGTTGCCCGCTTGAGGCTACAGCTGACATGGCCTGCTTTAGGGTACAGCTGACAGGGCCTGCTTTAGGGTACAGCTGACAGGACCTGCTTTAGGGTACAGCTGACAGGGCCTGCTTTAGGGTACAGCTGACAGGGCCTGCTTTAGGGTACAGCTGACAGGGCCTGCTTTAGGGTACAGCTGACAGGGCCTGCTTTAGGGTACAGCTGACATGGCCTGCTTTAGGGTACAGCTGACAGGGCCTGCTTTAGGGTACAGCTGACATGGCCTGCTTTAGGGTACAGCTGACAGGGCCTGCTTTAGGGTACAGCTGACAGGGCCTGCTTTAGGGTACAGCTGACAGGGCCTGCTTTAGGGTACAGCTGACATGGCCTGCTTTAGGGTACAGCTGACAGGGCCTGCTTTAGGGTACAGCTGACAGGGCCTGCTTTAGGGTACAGCTGACAGGGCCTGCTTTAGGGTACAGCTGACAGGGCCTGCTTTAGGGTACAACTGACAGGGCCTGCTTTAGGGTACAGCTGACAGGGCCTGCTTGAGGCTACAGCTGACATGGCCTGCTTTAGGGTACAGCTGACAGGGCCTGCTTTAGGGTACAGCTGACAGGGCCTGCTTTAGGGTACAGCTGACAGGGCCTGCTTTAGGGTACAGCTGTGTCCCTGAGCAAGACATCTCCCCCTGACTGCTCGTGATGAATGTGTGAATGTGTGCTCGAGTGGGTGAATGTGAGGCGATATTGCAAAGTGCTTTGAGTGGCCACTGGTCAGCAACGCGCTGTATGAATGCAGTCCATTTACCCTGGGGGGTCCCCTCACCTTCTTCAGGGCGCAGGCCTGCAGCACCCTCTCGTACTTCTGGGGGATCAGGGCCTTCCCGAACAGGATGTTGCTCCGGATCGTCCCGGGGAAGATCCAGGGCTGTTGGGAGGCGTAGGTCAGCCGACCTTTGACCTTAAGGACCCCGCTCTCCTGGTTCAGCTCTCCCAAGATAGCCCCGAGGAGGGAGGACTGGGTGTCCACGCACGCACATGCACACACACACACACACACACACGCACACACACACACACACACACACACACACACACACACACTGATGAATGTCATATCACAACTGTTTTCATGAACGTTTTCCTTCCATTCATCTCAGATGTCCTTGAGACGCGTTGTGTTGTGTTGTGTTGTGTTGTGTTGTGTTGTGTTGTGTTGTGTTTTGTTGTGTTGTGTTGTGTTGTGTTGTGTTGTGTTGTGTTGCGTTGTGTTGTGTTGCATTGTGTTGTGTGGGAAACAAAGACATCACAAATTCACAGTAAATTGAATCCTTTCTCCTCCTGGGGAACTATGAAAACCAAACTCAATAAAAGAGTTTGAAACAGATCGTCGCTAGCGAACATTGTGTGTCCACCTGCTCTACGTCTAGACCTGGACGCTGAATAACGGCACACACATGTTGTCAGAAGCAGGGTGGCGATAGAGCGAGATTACATGGGATTAGGAGATTAAGTAAGGGTCCTTTAATGCAGCACGCCACACTATAATCACACCTTCCCAGCGCCGACCGGTCCGACCACTGCCAGCAGCTCCCCTGACCGCAGCGTGAAGGACAGCTTCTGCAGCGTCGGGGAGTCCAGCGTCTGGGAGAGATTAAAACACAAAGAGTTACGTATTATGCAATGCATCCACCGGTTAACTGTTATCTATTATAATCAATTATTTAATTTTATTGTATGACAATGTTTCTATGTGAAGCACTTTGAGTCTGCCTCGTGTGTGAAAAGTGTTACATGAATCAAGTTGCCTAGCCTAACTATTCTCTGAAGCTTTGGCTGTCTCAAAGGATAAAAGGTCCTCACCTTGTCCCAGTAGCACTTCAGGTCCTGGACCTGAACCATGCAGTCCTTTGACTCGGTCTCTGGAAGATCAGTGGGTTGAGGAACCACCTCCTCCAGCAGCAGGAAGCTCTGGGGATGAGAACACAGTCTGCTCTCACACATTCGACCGTGTTGTTGGTTCCCGTTGAGTCACTAAGCTTCTGTCCCGAGCGCCTAGAGGGGGTTTCAGACACGGGTTATGTCATGGCCGTGTCATGCTCGGTGTCACAGACAGGTAGGCTGCCGACACTGGGGATGAAACCCGGGACCTTTCCTCTGAGAACACGGTGCGGCAGCGGGACAGGACACGGTGCGGCAGCGGGACGCGACACGGTGCGGCAGCGGGACGGGACACGGTGCGGCAGCGGGACGGGACACGGTGCGGCAGCGGGACGGGACACGGTGCGGCAGCGGGACGGGACACGGTGCGGCAGCGGGACGCGACACGGTGCGGCAGCGGGACGGGACGCGGTGCGACAGCGGGACGGGACGCGGTGCGGCTTGTGGGTTCGATCCCCGGCTCCTCTGGTGGCCCTGAACGGGACTCACGCTAACTGCTCCCGCCAGGCTGGCTGTCGCCGGGCGCGGCTGCCGACGCCGTCGGTGTGTGAATGGGTGAATGTGTGTATCAATGTGTGAATGTGTGTATGAATGTGTGAAGGGGTGAATGTGTGTATCAATGTGTGATTGTGTGTATGAATGTGTGAATGAGTGTATCAATGTGTGTATCAATGTGTGATTGTGTGTATGAATGTGTGAATGAGTGTATCAACGTGTGTATCAATGTGTGTATCAATGTGTGATTGTGTGTATGAATGTGTGAATGAGTGTATCAATGTGTGTATCAATGTTTGATTGTGTGTATGAATGTGTGATTGTGTGTATCAATGTGTGTATCAATGTGTGATTGTGTGTATGAATGTGTGAATGTGTGTATCAATGTGTATATCAATGTGTGATTGTGTGTATGAATGAGTGTATGAATTTGTGTATCAATGTGTGATTGTGTGTATGAATGTGTGAATGAGTGTATGAATGTGTGTATCAATGTGTGATTGTGTGTATGAATGTGTGTATCAATGTGTGATTGTGTCTATGAATGTGTGTACGGACGGGTGAACGTGTGAATGTGTGTATGAACGGGTGATGTGTGTGTGAATGGATGAGTGTGTGAATGTGTGTATGACCAGGTGATTGTGAGCCATTAAAGCTCAAATGGCTATAGTAACGCAGTCCGTACCCCCTTTCGAACCCCCTCGCCCCGACCAACGACCCCAGACTACAGACGCGCCCCAGCGGACACACGAAGCTCATATTCACCCTGATCCTCCGGACGCTGATCAGCGTTTCCGACACCTTCTCGATGGCCGAGGGGAAGAAGAGGGTGATGGTCAGCCGCACAGCGCCGTAGAGCGAGAGCGCCACGAACACCGTGCTGGCGGCCATCTTGTTTCCCGCCAGGACGTAGGCACTGAGCGCGATGAAGACGATGACCTTGTTGGCCACGAAGAAGGACGCCATGTTGAGGGCGCGCAGGTAGGAGCTCTTCATGATGCGGGAACACTCCTTCCTGAGTGGCAGGAGACATTTTGGGAACTAACTTTTTTGAACAATATTTCCCAGGGAAGATAAATAAAGATGGATTGATTTGTACGAGACCAGTGGTGGGATAAATTAGCCTCGAGAAAAGATCAACCCAGCCCAGTCTTCTATATCTAAAGCGCTATGATTGCTCTAATAACTGATTTAATAACTGCTTTTGGTTTTAATCTGTAATATAAGGTCACACACAGACGGTTCCTGCTGCCATGCACTCTTTGTAGACTTTTATCGACTTGCAGAACACATTTGAGTGTGTCCTGTGTGCTAGAGACACACATCCTAGTGTGGGAGGGTTCTCCTAGTTTCTGTATATTTAGACAAGAAAATCACATTTTGTTCGAAAAGAAAAGCACATACTTTGGCCTCGACTATTCGTAAACCGATCATAACATGGGTCAACATGTATCGACACAGAACCCGTATCAGAGTGGATCCACAGAGCAGCGACCGTACCTCCGAACCTCGTTCACCAGCTCAGTGAACAGCTTCTCCCAGCCGTACATCTTGATGATGCGGATCCCCGAGACCACCTCGCTCATCATGCGGATGCGGTCGTCTGCGAGGGCGGCTGTTTGGGCCCTGCAACAACGCCGGTAGGGGCGGACGCAGCCAAACCGTTTAGATTTTCCTTCACACTGAGGGCGTTTAGCAGACGCTTCTATCCAAAGCGACTTACAATAGGTACATTTGTAGGGAGAAAGAGAAACAACAATATGCATCCTTTCTGTCGGTACAGAATAGAATAGGATGACCTTTAGGCCCAATCCTATTTCTACCCCTTCCCCTTACCCCTTCCCCTTACCCCTTCAAAACAAGGGGGAGAAGGAAGGGGAAGGGGTAAGGGGTAGAAATGGGATTGGGCCTTATTGTCATTGCACAAGACAATGACATTTTGTTGGAGCAGTCCTCCAGTTGGTCAGTTATTTAAATATAAATATAAAAAACAACAATATCAACAACAGAAAGGTCGTTCATAGTGCCAAGCACTAACAATCACTAGGTTAACCCATTCCCCGTACACAACGGAGACGGCTTGGATAAGTCGCTACACGATGCTAAGTACTGTTATTAAGTGCAAAGACGTACAGCATCCAACGACCGTACCAAGCGCAGCTCTTGGCCTCTCCAGCAGCCAGCGGGTCGACCTCACCTCACCCTTCAGAGCGCACCCGGGGGGGGGGCTGACGACGTACCTGAGGGTGGAGAAGAGGCGTCCGAACACCGTCTGCACTGGGATCAGCACCACCAGGACGGTCATGCCCGCCAGGCAGGACGGCCCGATCAGGAACAGCAGCAGCAGCATCACAGCCAGGGCCTGCAGCGGGCCCAGCCAAAGGAAGTGGAGGTACAGGGTGACCTGGAAACAGAGACAGGGAGACCCCACATGAGGAAATGAGAAGGGTCACGGCCGGTAGACATAGACAACACACAAGGAACACGTGATACATATGGAGTATACCTGCTTGAGTGTCTTGAGTTTAGTACTTCATGTCTCATGTCTGTTATCTATTTGTTTGAACTAGTTTTGAATGTTCAACTTAATCTTGCATTGTAAGAAGGAACAATCGTTAATGAGAATAGGATAAGATAACACTTTACGAATGTGACTTATGTCTTCTCAATGTGGCTTCTATTCTCTGAATATATGAACGTTTTGACTGATTGATGGATCGATTGCACGCTGTAGATTATACCTCATCAAATTTGTTGACGTCATTGGATAAAAGGTTCACAATTTGTCCCGTAGTCGTTTTAGCCAAGGCTTTGCTGTTGAGACGTAGAGCCTAGGTGGGTAAAGAATAAACTCTCACATCCAATTCAACTTTAGAACAAATAATACTCACATCCAATGCAATGTTACCGCTTATAATACTCAATTCCAATTTTACTTTACCACTATAAAACAACAAAAAAAAATATGGATATATATTTTAGGAAGTAATACATATACATTATCATATACACTATAATTATATTTAATATATTTATTGTTCCACATTCTTAATGTCACCCTCTAATAGCTGATAGAGTGCTAGACCAATCTCAGCGTTGACCAATCAGAGCTCTCAGCGTTGACCAATCCCAGCTCTTCACCCTGGCCTGACCAATCCCAGCGCTTCCCCCTGCCCTGACCAATCCCAGCTCTTCCCCCTGCCCTGACCAATGGGTAGTAATAACATCCTCCGTGGCAGAGAGCGGTCAGCGCTCGCCGGCCCGCCCCCCCTCGCCACAGTGCTCACCTTCCGGTAGATCATGTGACACATGGCGATGCGGATCTTCATGCCGGCCATCTGGACGTGGTAGAAGTAGAGGTGGTGGAGCAGCGCCAGGAAGACGGTGGAGACGCACACAGCGCCGGCGTAGCCGTAGGCCTCAGGCAGGGAGGCCGAGGCGTCGTGGGGGTAGCTCTCAAAGTACACGATGAGCTGCCCCAGCAGGACGGGCTGCACCACCTTAATGGTCTCCTGCAGGAAGGAGGGAGACAGGCAGACAGACAGACAGGCAGACAGACAGACAGACAGACAGAGAGACAGGCAGGGAGACAGACAGACAGACAGACAGGCAGACAGACAGACAGACAGACAGACAGGCAGGGAGACAGACAGACAGACAGCAGGGAGACAGACAGACAGACAGACAGACAGCAGGGAGACAGACAGACAGACAGACAGACAGACAGACAGACAGACAGACAGACAGACAGACAGACAGACAGAGAAACAGGCAGACAGACAGACAGGCAGACAGACAGACAGACAGACAGACAGGCAGACAGACAGACAGACAGACAGACGGACAGGCAGACAGACAGACAGGGAGACAGGCAGACAGACAGACAGACAGACAGACAGACAGACAGACAGACAGACAGACAGACAGACAGACAGACAGACAGACAGACAGACAGACAGAAAGATGGATGACACAGATAGATGACACTATCCTTGGTGGGAAATTCCAGATCATAATAAATACAAATCAAATCTGTAAAATCTGTATTTGCTAGAACTTATATGGCAGCGAACGTTCCAGCAAATACAGAGAATATGAAACTGACATATTTACAAACAGAGCAGCCCTGGTTGTCCATGTGTGTCTTTGGGATCCATTCGGATTCACGACTTCATACCTCCAAGAAGATGTATACCCCGATGAAGATGTAGGACTTCCAGTAGCACTGGATGAGAGCTTTGGTGAGTTTTGGAGGCCGTAGGTCTTCCTTGGCACGCAGAACCTCCTCATCCCAATACCTTTGAAAAGCAGGGTGTAATAACCAGGAAACACACTAAATCACATGTTTTGTGTTTGCAAATAACGTGTGCATATTCATTAGTAATTAGGGGGCCAAGCACAAAACTGCGAAGGCAACCTATTGTAATTTTCATTTTTATTATTCGCCACATTAGACTGACAGAGCCTATACAGCTCGCACTTTTATAATGAAGCTTTCTACAGCTGTAAAGATTAAATATTAACAGAGAAAAAAATGTATACTGATTAGCTCAAAGGTGCTATAGCAATCGTCCAGAAATGCAAACTTTGAACAAGCATATCTCGTCGTGACCCTTCGACTTAAGGTCATTTTAGTCTTCACCCACACGTGCATATTCTTGGTGAAGAAATCTGCTTCAAGAACCTAGGACTTCAGCCTGGGTCGATTTCTGACAATTAGGAATTTTGTTAAAAACACTAAATTCCCTAAGGATCCTAGGTTTTTTGACTTAAACAAAAAATATTTTGCAGATATCATCTATGGACAAATGTCTTCAATCTGACAAAAAGCAAGTCTGTGCAATAAAAAATAAAGCCTCCAGCAGTAATTAACTTCTAAGGAAGTGTGCTTTAAAACACATAAAGTGTTAAAGGCGTATATCGACATCAAGATGGACTCCCATGTTCTTGACCCCAATTGAAAGGTTGTTCAGGATAAAATTCTGAACAAGATGACACACATTTGAAATTAGAGCGTGGCATCGAAATGGGCGTGGCCTGTGACTAAAAACACCACAGTTCCTTGACGGAGAGTTTGATTTCAGCGTGACCAACTTAGTGCTTGATGGGGACCAAAGTTAGAACTGCTCAAATAATGAAGTCCATTGACAAAACAATCGCCAGAGGCTCCAAATCGTCCAAATTTAACTTAACACCATGAAAAGGGGTTAACTCCAAAATAATCATCATCATACTTGGTGTAGTCAAAGGCACATTGGTCAGATGAACCTCTCCAAATTGTATCCAGATCAGGCAATAGGGGCCGCTATAAGAATTAACTGAAAATACAGACTTTGGACGGCCTTATTTCCTGCCCCTTTCACCCACAGCTACAGTCAAGAAATCGTGTAGACATGTGTCTCTCCTCGTGTTGAGCAAATGTTCCTAGGAAACCCAGAACCTGTAGAAAGAATGGCAGCTGGACGTCTGTATTAGCTCAATCAATGTTAGGTGACTATAGGCCGGGTTAACTTGAGTCAATCATCACCAAACCTGATGTACATAAAGAAGCATAGGTCAAGGTTAACCAGGTTAACCAGGCTAACGTTAATCAAAACCAGTCTATAGGGGATGCTAAAGTGATCAAGGAAAACTTTAAAGACTCATAACTTCTAAGCCTTTTGACGTACGACCATGGAAGATTGTTCACCCATCACCAGTACCAAGCTGAGGTTATTCCAGTGTTTTCAACCGTATGCAAACAAAAAAGGGTCTTTATGGTCTTTGTCAGGGTCTTTATGTTCTGCGTCACGGTCTCACTGGTCTATCAGGGTCTTCATGGTTTGTGTCAGGGTCTTAATGACCTGTCAGGGTCTTACTGGTCTATCAGGTTCTTATTGGTCTGCTGTAGGCTTGGCCCCCTTAAAATGCAGCATGCAGCTTTAATTAATATATTACTTATTACACTACACGTTTTAAAACCAGGAAATGAAACATCCGTACCGCTGCAGCTCATCGCCCAGTCTCTCCGAGCCGTCCTCTGGCAGCACATGGTACATATCATCCTCCTCCAGTCTCCTCCCATAGCCCGCTTTGAACAGAGGACCAAGCCAGCTGCACAGGAGACAAACCCACGCGTTCTGCTTCAATTACATCCCCCGAATCGGCGGAGCACAAGCACACAAATTGAATGATAAAAAAAAGCGATTATATATGGATTATTAACTATACTTTGATCACGCTTCATTAATTTGTATTTCAGTGTTATTGGTTAGAAGGCATGCAGGTTATGTAGTCGTTGCAGGGAAGGTTGCGAGCCTTGCATCTCGCAAGTTGCTGACAGACCCAATGAAAGTTTCCATAGTGTCCTAAGCTGCAGCTTCATGGTTATTTAAAGCCCCCCGCAAGTACACAACGGGGACATTCCCTCCCGGGCATGGCCCCTGGACCGCTGCAGAGGTTGAACGTCACAAACTGCTGTCAACAAACTGTCAGGCTCGCTTTCTTACCAGAAGAAGATCTTGGAGAAGAGATTAGCTGAGGCTGAGGGATTATCCCTCCTCTTCCCAGGGTCCTGCAGCGGCACCTCCATGGAGAGAGAAACCGAAAGCAGCGACTCGCCGGCAGGGAGCGGAGTCTCAACACACTCCCGGAAGACAACGACACGTTTCCGTTAAGGGCCGTTTCATGGTAACGCCGGAGTGGCTCTCAGGGTGCGTGTCTGAGCGGCGTTGCGGCGCAGTGGCGGTGCACACTCCTCGGTTGCTTTGACCCTTTCCACCTGTCAGCTCGAAAGCCCCGCCTTCAGTCTGCGCATTGGTGGCTGGACCTGTCCGTCACTCGGTCAACGGCTTTTCTGTTTCTTTGACATCTTTAGTTTTTCTGTAGTGTGCTTCGTTCTCTTTTTTTAGTTTTTATTTAATTTTATTTGTGTGTTTTTTTCAATTCAATTTAATTTATTAAACGATTTAAATAATTGTACAGGCACAATGGGTGTGGCAATAAGTCCCGCCTGCTAAGTTGCCGTTTACTTTGTTCGTCTTTTCTAAATTACGACTATTTCTTCACACTTTTCAATGGGGTTATTTCAATATTGTTTGGAGCGATTGACAAAAAATGAAAATGTAGGCCTATGTGGCGCGCTATGGAAACGAAACATGTCATCCACCAACAGTGTCACGGTTCAGCCTAATGTCAAATTCAGTCAACACACTAGGGGAATGGATGACCCAGTATTGAACTTTGTCACTATGCCTCTTCTATCCAGGATTAGTAATTACTCCACTATTATTTTCATGTTAATATCACACCAGGCCTTCCTTTTCTTGCCCAAAAACGACGCACACAACCCAACATGAGACACAAAATGCCTATCCCAAAAGCTTCTCCCATTGAATGGCTAACCCTGCGCCCCAGGTGTCAGACAGCACAGCCCATAAGCACCTTGGTTCCTCACTTAGCAGCGACCAGTACAAGGCGAGATTCCCTCCGTGTCAATCATCTCAGGCGGGACACATGTTATAACTACACGGTGTCGTGTCGTTTACACGCCTGGCGCACGTTTTACCGCTCGTGATTTTCCATACGTGCCGCAGGGGCTATAGGCTCTCCCACACGCACGCGCGGATCGACGTCGGGACGCCACTCGATGTCAGGGGTGCAGATCCTGGCGCTCCTGGGGGGCCTGGTGGGACTGGGGGCCACCATCGGGGCCACGGTGTCCAACGAGTGGAGGGTGACCAGCAGGGCCTCCTCTGTCATCACCGCCACCTGGGTCCTCCAGGGACTCTGGAACAACTGTGCCGGGAACGCTCTCGGAGCGCTGCACTGCCGGCCGCACCACACCCTGCTGAAGCTGGACGGTAGGAGCACTGGGGTCCGACTGGGAGGCCAGGATGTAGGACTACTGGGGTCTGACTGGGAGGACAGGATGTAGGACTACTGGGGTCTGGGAGGACAGGATGTAGGACTACTGGGGTCTGACTGGGAGGACAGGATGTAGGACTACTGGGGTCTGACTGGGAGGACAGGATGTAGGACTACCGGGGTCTGACTGGGAGGACAGGATGTAGGACTACTGGGGTCCGAATGGGAGGACAGGATGTAGGACTACTGGGGGCCTGACTGGGAGGACAGGATGTAGGACTACTGGGGTCTGGGAGGACAGGATGTGGGACTACTGGGGTCTGACTGGGAGGACAGGATGTAGGACTACTGGGGTCCGACTGGGAGGACAGGATGTAGGACTACTGGGGTCTGGGAGGACAGGATGTGGGACTACTGGGGTCTGACTGGGAGGACAGGATGTAGGACTACTGGGGTCTGACTGGGAGGACAGGATGTAGGACTACTGGGGTCTGGGAGGACAGGATGTGGGACTACTGGGGTCTGACTGGGAGGACAGGATGTAGGACTACTGGGGTCTGACTGGGAGGACCGGATGTAGGACTACTGGGGTCTGGGAGGACAGGATGTAGGACTACTGGGGACTGGGAGGACAGGATGTGGGACTACTGGGGTCTGACCGGGTGGAACGTGACCTACTCCCTGGAGCTGGAGGAAAGGGGCTTACTGATGCTGGGAACAACGTGATCTTCTCCCTGTTGTTGGTCTGAGATAGTGAGGGGAGATTTGTGTTGCGTTGTCGTTGCTGGGTTGTAAATGTTGGAGAGTTTTCATCGTATTCTTTGGAAAGGTCACATTGTTGTTGTTTTTTTTTGTTTTTTTATTGCTGTTGAAGTTCACAGTGTAATTACATGTTACCAGCAAGTTATCGTTGTGTTTTTTTATACCGTCTGTAAACTATATTTATAAGAGTGTTATAACATCCTATGGAATCCATTGATGAAAAATGATCACCTTTTCACATTTATACATATGGCTTACAAACGGGAGTATCTTATAATACTGAACTAGATATACTAATAAATATGCATTGCATCCAAATTTGATTGGTTTGTTGCAAGGTTTATTTAGATTTATTATGTTACATAAAATAAGACATTGGATCATAGCAATGATTCATCTCAAAGCTGATGGTTGACTGTAGTAAATGTGTACTTCTGTTGAACCATTGTGTTTTATTCAAATGAGACTTGAGCTGTTAGACATTTTTGGTGTTTGAGTTTTCAAATTCCAACTATAAAATGTACACCTTATATTGTTGAATCAAAGCTCCCGTAATGCAACATGAATGTAGTGATGAAATGTAAAAAAAATAAAAAAAATACAACGGCAGAAACAAAACTAGACCAGACGACAGGAAATTAATTATTAATGTGAATCAATTAAGTCTGACAAACTGTAAAAACGGCAAATGTACCACTATAAGGGGTCGAGTGCTGAGTGCTCACGATGTAGTTTATAGTGAATGATTGAAACACGGATTGGAGGCTTAATATCCCTAACAATCCACAGTGTGTTAATATTATGTTCAACAACAGTTTATATTTGATGAAAGTGTGACTATAACTTTCATAAAGTATTATAATCTCAAGTAGTAGTTCACATTTGATGTATACCATAGAATCTATGGAACACATAATAAATCATAGAGCATATATGGCATAGATGCTGTATGATTCAATCTGAAACGTGTCATATTATTTATTATTCACCTTGATTTGATCGTAGCCAAAAGCAACCACAAGATGGTGCCCTTCGTGAGTTTACATAAATATAAATCATTCAATGTTCAATAACTTCTTTTCACGTTTCCACTTTGGTGTGTAGCCTGTGACCGCTTCCTCTGTGGCGTGTTCAGTGTTTCATCTCGTTACTCAGCGCTGGGTTAATCTCTGCATGGTTGTTACAACAGACCGTGTGTGAGAAAGCTGGTTAATATATCACCACTGCCATGGCTCTTAAGGTCCCTAACAAAGGTTCCGCTTTACGTAATGTCAGGTTGACCCTCAATGAAAACATGCTGTTGTTCATTCATAATGTTCATCCATAATTGGGAGTGGGTGGAGGAACTGAATATAGGATACGTGTTTAGCTACAAACCCCTCCCCACAGAATATACCCGGCCACAGCCACTATTGGCCATCGATTGCAGAACATCTATTTAGAATATCTGAGGGGAGTCTGGAGCCCGTCTGTATCTCCAGCAGAGCGCGGAGCCTCCCACCAGAGGACCTGGTCTCTGCCGCTAGATCAGGTAACTCCGGGGCACTCACAATGAGGGGCACGGCGACACAGAGCCTGGGCTTTATCCTGAGCTCCTTCGGCTGGGTCCTGACCTCCCCCAGCGTCGCCACGGACTACTGGGAGGTGTCCTCTGACGACGGGACGCTCATCACCACGGCAACCTCCTGGTCCAACCTGTGGAAAACATGCGATTCGACACCTCGCCTCCGCGCCGGGGCTGGCCGCTCGGCCGGTCCGCCTGTTCTCAGATTCTGATCACCCACTTCGTTTTTGTTGGCTGCTTTAGGTTGATTATTCTACAAATCGGGTTTCTATATAATTATTGTGTCCCTTGTTTTGTACAGATAAGCCCATTTTCTTTCGACTGTATTAATGTGTAATTACTTTCATAGTCCTAATCTTTACAGTCCGATGATGACCCACGCAGGTCCACACAAGCTTTTGTTATCGTAACCTCCTGACCCGACAGAATGTTAGACAAAGTTGAATAGGAATCACTCTTGATGTCCTTCAGAACCGTTTGACTTCCTTCTAAACGGGTCACTGTGTTTAGCCTTTTGGCACCTTGGAGATATCTGCCTCAGGGTGTTTCACGGTTCACTGGGTCAGGGGTTCACAGGACTCACCACAAGGGTCCAGATCAAGGGTGGAAGTCACCCTCAGAGAAACTTACTCCAAAATACACTGATGGTCATTGCTAACATGTTGTCTTCTGCTTTGCATGCAAATGTCTCAGTCACTGGTTGACCTCGTACAACGACCGGGCGGGGGAACCTATGTGATGACCATGTGGAGATCTTATGGATCACTCCCAACACGACGGTGGTCATAACACCGTCGTGTTATGACTTCTCTCTGCAGGCTACGTCCAGGCTTGCAGAGGATTGATGGTGGCAGCTGTGTGCCTGGGGTTCTTTGGCTCGGTGTTCGTCCTTGTTGGGATGAAATGCACAACCATCGGAGGAACTGACAAGAGCAAAGCCCGGCTGGCCTGCGTCGGTGGTGTAAACTTCATCGTAAGCGGTGAGCACACACGGGGCTGAACATGGTGTGGGTCCAATCCAGCAGCCCTTAAATCAGAGTCTCAACAAGGCTCCCCAGGCCTGCATCACACAGCTCCCCCTAACCCTGTTCTCTCCTCCTCCTCATATCGTCCTCGCCGCAGGGCTGTGCTCGCTCTCAGCGTGCTCTCTGTACGCTCACTGGATCACCGCAGAGTTTTTCGACCCCGTGTCGGTGTCTCAGAAGTGAGTTCACGGTCAGAGCCATCAGCATCAACGCACACTTTGAGCGATTCTTTCGAAAGCGCCGTAACCCCGCCGTTGTGTGGCTGTGTGCGTCCAGGTACGAGATGGGGGCCGCGCTCTTCGTTGGCTGGGGGGGGGCCCTCCTGTGTCTGGCCGGAGGGGTGACGCTCTTCTTCTCCAGTGTGGGCTCCTGCACCGACAGGTTTGTTGGTGGAGCACGTCACGCCGCTGAATGGTTTTGACCGGCCGTCCATTCTGACGAAGGTACGGGCGATGGTCTCACCGCGTGTCGGTTGAGTCCCTGCGTTGTGTCTCCGCAGGCGGCCCCAGTCCAGGTACGTCTACAAAGGGGCGGGGACTCAGTCCCATGTGACGTCGGCCACCCGGGAGCCCCTGAGGCCGGCCGGCCAGAGGCCCCCCCACCCCAAGGGCAGCACCTCCTCCGGCACCAAGAACTTTGACAAGAGCGTCTACGTGTGAGAGGAGCCCACCACTTTAAGGGGGTTCTTTACTTTAAAACTTTTTTTTTAAACAATTAAATTGTGATTTTTTTTTTGGAATGTGAAAACACATTTGATAGTTAAAGTGTGAAACACTTTCATGACATTCGGATGACGATAGCTGCTGTCGATTTGCATATTGTGGTCCAATATTGTACATACGTAAGATACGTATGTAATATAGTTTACTCTCTAATCGTTTTCTAGATGCAGTACTTTTCTAGAAGACGGCTTTCTCAAATAGTTCCTTTGTTCTTTTCTATAGGGTCACCGTAAATTTTTATACACATTTACTTTATTCTAACAACTTTATTCTATAACATTATTCGTGTACAATGAGAAATAACTTAATATAGTGAAGGAGAAATATACTGAATGTTTTTATAAATGTTGAGGGTTGTGTGCGAATAGAAATAAAAGGAAACCTTTTCAAAGGTGCGTGTACGTATGGATGTTCTTTCAGCCATGTTCTAAGGACAGACATAGGGAGTGCTTCCTGTGGTGTCCAAGTGAATAAAGGAGCAATTTATATCAAAACTGCTGAGAAACAATTTCAAATTCCTCTCCATCCCTACGGAGAGACCCTCTCCATTAGAGTAGCATTACATCACGTATAACACAAACCCCTGGTGCGGTGCGGTTGGTGAGAATGAAGCAGACCCATGGATGGCGGGCCTGTGGCGTGTCGGCCTCGCGTCTCCGAGTTGACTGTCAACACGGTGGTTGCTGACACACCGCCCACATCAACACAGGGCACACTGCGCAAACACACCCGTCACCCCCACTCACCCTCTCACCCTGCCCGCCTGGAGAGGTGCACCAGCCAGGCTCACCGCGCCGGCCCCTCCTCGCCATTCGGTCGATGCCTCGCTCTGCCCCGCCCAGGTGAGACCGAGACAGAGCGCCCCAGAGGAGCCTTTCCTTTTTGCTTTATCGTCTCAACGTCCGTCTCCTGTTGAACCACCTCGGAGCGAGGGACGGAGGGACAGGAGGACCCCGGCGGCCATGAGGAAACGTCTGGTCCAAGTGTTTGGCTTCCTGGCCTCGTCGCTGGGCTGGCTGTTTGTGCTGGTCACCATGGCCATGGACTTCTGGAGGATCAGCCAGATCGGCGGGCAGGGCGGGTCCTGGATCATCAAGGTGGCGTGGTACTGGTCCAACCTGTGGAAGGACTGCTACACCGACTCCACCGCCGTCACCAACTGCAGGGACTACCCCGTCCTCTGGTCCGTGGCCGGTGAGTGCTGCCGTGCGGACGATGCTAGTTTAACGGCTGTGTTCATCGTGGGTAGACAAATGCCTTCTATTAATGGGGACAGACAAACATGTGATCGTAAAGTGTAGCCCCATAACTTAATGGTGTCTGTGGGGACCTCCCACGATATAAAGAGGAAATCGTGTAAGTTACCGAAAGATCATCAAGAAAAATGGTTCACAAAGAGGCGTACTCCCCAATGTTTGTAGTGTTCCTTGAGTTATCGCTAACGTGTTTATACATGAATTCTGCCGTTTGCATTGGAAGGAAAGCTGAGCTGTAAGCCGTGTTTCCCCCCCCCTCCCAGCCTACGTCCAGGGGGTGCGAGGCCTCCTGATGTGTGGGCTGACTCTCGGGTTCTTCGGGGTCGTTTGCTGCTTCGCCGGTATGGAGTGCACCTACATCGGTGGAGCGACTAAGACCAAGGACAAATTTCTTCTAGCCGGGTCTGTGTTTCATTTCGTCGGAGGTAAGGACGGCTCATGCTTACTTCGTTCAACACGGAATCACAACAGCCTGCGCCATTTTGTGATAACAGAACAAATGTGTTTCTTTGATCAGGTGTGTCTGACATCGCGGGATACTGCCTGTACATCAACCGAGTGGCCAGGAACGCTTTTACTTTGAATCTACAACCAGGAGCCCTGAGGTATGCTTTACTCTACTGCTGCTGGAAGGCCTTTAGCAAGCACTAAAGCCCAACACATAACTCCAGCGAGGTGGAAGGCAGGGAGCCATTGTGCATTGTGTTGTATATTTTGTGTGATGTGTCGACTTTAATTGCAACAACCTTTATTGCAGGTATGACCTTGGAAACCCCATATTCCTTGGATTGGTGGGCAGCTTCCTCATACTGTTTGGGGCCATCCTTTACGCCATCACAGTCTTTAGAGTGGTCTGCCCTAAGAGGTAATCTATGACGGACTTATGCTTCACTATCTTAGATTGTTAACTTCATTCATGAAGTTAACGATCAGTGCAGGGACATTGATCACTCAGTCTCAGGTTCCTGTGTGTGTGTGTGTGTGTGTGTGTGTGTGTGTGTGTGTGTGTGTGTGTGTGTGTGTGTGTGTGTGTGTGTGTGTGTGTGTGTGTGTGTGTTTGAGTGTTTGTCTTTGGGTATGTATGCGTAAACAAGTGTGCCGGTGTCCCTGAGCAAACATAGACTCTGACACCCTGACTCTGCCCGGTCGTCGACAGGACGGAGAACGTCAACGTGTACGGGACCAGGACGTACATGGCGCCAGGGACCCGAGGCAGGAGCCTGTACACGGGCTACTACAGACCCTCCCGGGTCCAGGGGGGGACTTACTACGGCCAGGGACGCTCCAACAGCTCCAGGGTCTCCAACCTCTCCCGGACCACCCCCGAGAGACTGTCCCAGAGAGACGCCTTCGTCTAGTGGCAGCCGCTGGGAGGCCTCCTGACGCCGGTAGAGAGACGGGGATCGAGGTCTCATCATGTACATTTGTAAAGATAAACTTTTGCTTTGATGCACGTGTCGATTTTGATACCCTTCTATGTTAACTTTTGTGGATACAGTTATTCTGGCTCTGGTTAGGATGTTTAAGGTTGGAAGTCTTTGTGATGTTTGTCAACCTAATAAAAAAATTATGTTACACATGTATTGGCTCGTGTTCTCATTTACATATGATATATGTAGCACGTGATCGAAGATAAGGACAACTTTTCCTGTCTATTGCAAGTGTTTTATTGGCAACATAAAATTATGCTCTTTGAATTCTATCAGAACCAAACATTGTAGGCTGAAACTGATTTCAATAGAAGAGCAACAAAAGTAACAAATATAGAATATGTGAAAAGCTGCTACTTACAAATCTATGAACACTACATTGAGTTTGTCACAAGTGAAGTTATTTTATTCACTATTTTACATTATTATTATTGCATATAATTACAAAAGTCCTATTGAAACATTGGTTGAAAAGTATTGGACGAAGGGTCAAATGTACACGAAACTGAGTGACTCATGCTGGCAGGCTGGGGTTTGTCCCAACACCAAACACTGAGTGGTAACCAGTGTGACCTTTAGAGATGAAGCCAAACATCTAATGGAAAATATACAATGTGCCCATGTTTGTGTTTACGTGCTTATATCTGTGTGTTTGTGTGGGTGTATGTGTGTGTGTGTGTGTGTGTCTGAGAGGGTGTGTGTGTGTGTGTGTGTGTGTGTGTGTGTGTGTGTGTGTGTGTGTGTGTGTGTGTGTGTGTGTGTGTGTGTGTGTGTGTGGGTATGTATTTTTCGTTTATGTCTGTGTCTGTGTCTGAAAGTGTGTGGGTGTGTTTGAGTGTGAGCGTGTGTGAGTGCGTGTGTATGAACCCCCATCTAGAATGTGTGTATTGCTATTTGGAGGGTGAGAGGGTAAACAGGCCTTGATGTGGGTGCAACTTGGGTGCTACTTGTTGTCAGGTGTGTGTGTGTGCGTGTGCGCGTGCATGCGTGCGTGCGTTTGGTGTGAGTGGACGGGCAGGCGTAGCTGTAATCCTAAACCTCTATGTGTGTGTACAGTGGGTTCAGTCGGTGGAGGAGACAGCAGCACTGTCTTCAGGCCCTTGCTGTGTCTCATTCCCTCTGTCGGCGCGCACAGAGGAGCCCCGCAGCCATGAACCGCACCGTGGTGATGTACATGGAGATGGGCTGCTTCGTGGTGTGTGTGTTCGGGTGGATCCTGGTGTGCTCCACCATGCCCACGGAGATCTGGACCTGGTCCGAGGTGGACAGCATCGTGCTGACCACCTCAAACTACTTCTCCAACCTCTGGAAGGACTGCATCTCCGACTCCACGGGGGTCTCCGACTGCAAGGGGATCCCGTCGCTGCTGGCGCTGAACTGTGAGTAAACCAGAGGTCAGAGGTCAGCTGGGGAAGGGCATCTCGCTCCGGGCGTGTTCCCATCACACGACGGAAGGCCGGGAATGGGGGAAGCTCCAAATGAGCGTTGTTGACGAGAGAGAGAGAGAGAGAGGGAGAGAGAGAGAGAGAGAGAGAGAGAGAGAGAGAGAGAGAGAGAGAGAGAGAGAGAGAGAGAGAGAGAGAGAGAGAGAGAGAGAGAGAGACTGACATTTGTTTGGTGGTGAGAGAGAGAGAGAGAGTGAGGGCCGTTTGAGAGAGGGAAGTCTGTTTCCGTTACATGTTTTCGGTATTGCTTTATCTAATTCCTCATCAAAACTCCATATTTATTCTCCTTGTCGTCGTTATTATTGTTGCTATGTTGTTGTTCTCGCTCTGTTGACTGACATAGCTCATGGGAAAGAAGGGAAACTGCGTGGCGGTTAACCGGGACAACTCTGCACCTCAGAACCGTCGGTCAGCCTAGACCAGGGACGTGTTTTGGGGATGAATCAAACGTTAAAGCGCACACATGAGACCACGTCTGTTCCTCCAACCAGGGGACATCCACATGTGCCGCGCGCTGATCATCATCTCCATCATCCTGGCCTTCTTCGGCTCCGTCCTCCTCCTGGTGGGGATGAAGTGCACCAAGATCGGAGGCTCCGAGATCGCCAACGCCAGGGTCACGTTCGCTGCCGGGATGAACTACCTCATCTCAGGTCAGCATGTCGTCCGGGTTCCTCGTGTCCTTTTGTCTTAAACATTACGCTGTCGTTGTGTCAACTGTCACAACGTCCATCTCCGGTTTGATCATTTTTTCTCGGGAACGCTATCCCTGTAGGTCTGTGCTCCATGGTGGCCTTCTCCTTCTACGGGAACAAAATACGATCGGAATTCCAAGACCCGAACTTCAGAGCTCAAAAGTATGTGATAAATGCGTCCGTTTGAGCGCCATCCCTTGATTGAATGGCGGTTATCAGTGGCTATCAGCCCCTTAGCTATGGGTTAGCAGAGAGCTACTCTACTCTATCACCCAGTAGCTTCTGTTCTCATCTGTTTATCTATATGATAACGATACCAGGCATCAAACAACTTACATTTAGAGACTGCCTTAGTCATCGTGGTCAACACGTTGTCGTTTTAAAAAGGTGCAACAGGTGCGTGTTGAATGTTTAACACCTCGGCCCGCTGGTACAACCCCCCTGCAGGTTTGAGATCGGAGTGGGCGTGTTCATCGGCTGGGCAGGCTCCACCCTATTGGTCGTCGGAGGTCTGCTGATCAGCATCTTCTCTGGGATGGAGGGATGCCAGTCGAGGTACAGTGAAGGCCCACAGTCGAACACATGGCTCCTCTCGTTCAACCCGTAGACTAGTTCATGTTATCAGCGTTATGAGCTGGCAGTGTAGGTTATAAGAGTACACAGTTGCTCAAGTATTTCTAAAGTTCAGATTACAAGGGCACATATCTTCTGGTGTCTACACGTCCTTTAGACTCAAACTGTTCTTCAATCTTTCTTTGTTTTATAGCACCTAAGGAATAGTTACCAGCCCCTACAGCTCACTCCTGTTATTGTTTAGTCGCTGGTCAGGTCCTATTTCCAAAGTGTTATACAATATCGGCAAAGGTGTCTGCTCTATCTCCCCTTCCCTTATACTGACGAGGACTGAAGCATTACCTAAACCTTTGCCTCAATCGTACCTTCCCTCATATCTCAGTGTATTCAACCTGGATAGATAAAGGTTTCGTTCAGCCCAGAACGGTACGTCTAACACCAACTACACCCCCATACAGCTCCAAGGCCAAAGGTGTCCCTGACTACAGCGTCCCTGTGGACTACAGAGCTATCTCGGGCAAGGGGACCTACATCTCGTCTATAGGCTCAGCGGGGGACCTGGGGGGGAAGTCCTCCCAGGGTAGCAGTGAAGGAGGCAGGGCCAGCAAAGCCTCCTCTGTTACCAGGAGCAGCAAGACGTACTCCTCCAACGCCTATGTGTGACCAGGAGATGAACACAATGTTAAAGTTTGTTTTAGATTGTATTCCGTTGCCTGTGTATTTATTGTATATATCCTGCTCTGTTTTTAGATATCGGCGAATAAAAGTCAAGTAAATAATAAAGAATGTTACTATTATTATTGATGTTGTGTGTACTTATGTATATTAGCCATTGTGTAAAGCCTACTTCGATCCTGCAATCCTACCAATAAAATAATGCCATGTGTAGAATACACTATGATGACATATTACATCATACTTACTACAGCTGTCTTTTCCGGTAGCGATTCTTATTAAATTTCTCTCGAATCCCCTGTGGAGGAAACTATCTTTGTTTATTCAAGTTAATTTGCATCGAAACAACCCAGTGATGTGGCCCCCGTTCTGACAGGGCTGTCGTGGCCCCTCTCCGTTGATCCACGCCTGGGGGGCGGGGCCTCCCGATCGCTCAGCCAATCGGCGCCCCCCACGACCGGCCGTGTGCATTGTGTTGGGTCTTCGATGTCTTGCATAGGGAAGTGGTGCTACCTCAAACCGCTGTAGCTGTCACCCCATGTCACTGTCAGGATCGTTCCTAACCCCAGTTCAACAAGGTGAAAGCTGTGATTAAAGAAGACGAAAAAGAGCAGGAGGAGGAAGAAGAAGAAGGAGATTCTGAATCATGGTCTCCATGAGCTCTATGCAGCACATTCTGACCTACATCCCCTACGCTCTGGTGCTGATCGACCTCCGCTATGAAGGTAGGTGAAGCTTGGTTCTCTGTTGACCCTCTCTGCCTTGGCTCGTTTGGGAAGTTACACTTTGTGTATTTGGGTTTGGATCGTGGTCCCTGTGTTTCAGACCGTCCTGTCTGAACTTGGGGAGCAGCAGGAGACGTGCTAACTCAGGCTAACTCCAGCTAACTCCAGCTAGCTCGCTGTCAGGGTTTCTGCCAGCAGGAAAAATGCTTTTGCTTCTTGGTTTGGAGAACATAGTCTCTTATCCAGGGCTACATTCTCGATGTGTTCTGCTTATTTCTAGGTAGATACGGAATACAGACTTACTGAAGAGGACCTGAGGTCCTGAGGTAGCCGGGTGGATCATTAAACACAAGGCGTACTTCCACTTTCACCTGCTGTTGTGTTGTTGTTCAGTGGTCGGTCGAGTATTACTTTTCAGCTTTGAAGCCAAGGGTGGATCACAAGGGTTCCCTGTGCATCTGACTCAAGTCCTGCTTCTCACTGCTGTTTGTCCCCCAGGAGTGAACTGTGACACGGACGGGAGTGTGGAGAGTCACCTGGCGATGGGGAAGAAGCTCCTGGCGGCGGGACAGCTGGCTGATGCTCTCTCACACTTCCACGCTGCTGTTGGTAAGGGACAACATGCCACCACTCACCTGTTATGAACACTTTAATAGGGCTGGTACAGCAGAATGCATGTCTGGGCGGTACTCATACATATTGATAGGACTCCAGAGAATTGTCCTACCGTTACATCCTTATGTAAAGATGAATAAACTGTAACATGGGCTAGTGAAAGCTTGGTTGTGCCATGTCTTAGATGAAGATTGTACTGGAAATGCTGGGGTAGTTTAAACATCAAGAGTCCCCTAAATAACGGATTATTTCACGGATAAATAAAGAAAGACAGAAAAACCATGACTAAATACATTAAGACTTTCTCTTCTAACATTTGCCCAATGCTCCTATGCTTCCAAAATGGAAACGGTCATTGCAATGTCATGTTGCGGTGTAAAAGCCCTATATGGATACATGCGTCTGTGTGTATGTGGTCCTGTGTATCTTAATCTAGATTCAAATTTCCATGTTTGAGGGTTTGATTCTACTGAGGCCAATAATGTGTGTATTCACAGTACTGTAAGACGCTTTGGAATAAAACGTCCGCCAAACGTGAGCTTGTGACCTTATACTGCTGCGCTATCTTGACCCACTCGGAAAATAGATTTGAATCTCAAGGAACTTCCTGGTTTGATAAAGGTAAAATAAAAAGTATATTTATGAATGCACATTCTGATGTACACATTACCCCCATAGATGGAGATCCACAGAACTACATGTCGTTCTACAGGAGAGCCACGGTGTACCTGGCCATGGGCAAGTCCAAGTCCGCCCTGCCGGACCTCAGCCGGGTCATCGAGCTGAAGCCCGACTTCACATCGGTGAGTCCGACATGTGGAAAGTCATTTGAATCAGGCTCAGCCCGACCAGTTTATTCAAATGCTGAGGCGGCCAGAGTTCTCCCTGAGCGAGTGTGGGAGTATCCTTAGTGGGAAGGGCTGTGGGCTACAGCTGACAACGTGGCGCGCCTCAATCTTTACGCCATCTGCGTATTATCAGTTTATTTATCAATTCTTTATGAGTTCAATCAAGGTTGATCCGTGGTTGTGTTTTTTTTTTACGTTTTTTTTTTCTCTCTTTACAATATCCAATCACATCAAAAGTCGCGCACAGCTTTCCATTCGGTAGTGTGCATCACCCAGAGAGGCAGTGACCCACTAACTAAAGTTAGTGGGTCTAAACTTAGTGGGTCACGGGAATATTTAAAGAACCGCACTCATCCGGCCTGCTCCGGGTCTCTGCTGTCCTACCAGAGGGAGTTCACAAACCAGCTTAATGTTGCGTAATCCAAACACTGGGAACACTGGGGAGGATGTCAGCTGTGATCTGTGGTAACACATGCTGGGCTGTGTGTTGTTGTTGTCTCCAACAGGCCAGGCTGCAGAGAGGGAACCTGCTGCTGAAACAGGGGAACCTGGACGAGGCCGAGAGCGACTTTAAGAGAGTGGTGAGTGTTGGGGGACACGAGGGTCAATCCGTGTCAACACTAGTACACAGACGAAGGCTGAGGAAGGGAAGTGTGGAACCACCGCCCACCAGGAGGTGTCACTGTTGGACTGTAGGAAGGTTCTGACGCTGGGTAAATCTTTATCTTCTGTCGTGATTTCTCATGAGTCCCAACGTGTGTGTGGAGGGTTTGTTAATACAGATTCTGTATAGACAAGAGCTTTGAACTAATTAGAATAACTGAATATTTGCTTTGATTACTAGTTTCAGGGTATTGAAAATAAGGAACATTGCTCTTAACTGGAGCAAAGTCAAACCAAAGTGTATGGTTCTTGGTGTAATTCCTCATAAAAGATGGGAAATATTCCATCTAATTATTTTTTAAAGCCCAGATATAACCCTGCTCCCATCTTTGTAGTCCGAAACCTTCAAGCATTGTAGTCTCTTTGATGGCTCTTCATTATTCCGGTTACTGCAACTCCCAGGCTTGCAGTGGGTCAGCAGAGGCCAGCTCTCCACCATAACTCCCCCACTGATGTCCTCCTAATGCTTCCCCTCCACTCTGAGTGTCTCCCTCAAAGGGGGCGCCTTGACTTAGTGCTCCGCTCTAACTTAGTGATTCACTCTGCGTCCGCGCCGACGCGCTGCTGCCAACGCAAGGCCGCCGCCGCCAACGCCACTGAACACACTGAATGACTGGCGTTCGAACGGACGCACAGCGGAAAGGAGCCATTGAAAAGGTGTTCGGCGGTCCAGCTCCGGCGGGTTTAGAGAGAAGAACGCGCTGACACACGCTTAACCTTCGCATTCTCCCCCGCCTGCAGGTCACGTTGTAAGCGGTTAGCGCTGTGTGTGTGTGTGTGTGTGTGTGTGTGTGTGTGTGTGTGTGTGTGTGTGTGTGTGTGTGTGTGTGTGTGTGTGTGTGTGTGTGTGTGTGTGTGTGTGTGTGTGTGTGTGTGTGTGTGTGTGAGGGAGTGTGAGAAAGCTTTAGGATTCAAATCAACCGTCTGCCAATGGCCCTGAAGCCTGGCCGATAGCGATCTCTCCTCGCGGCTTCTTTCGCAGCCGTATCTCGTGGGTACGATGCCCGGGGGCGTAGCAGCAGGGGGCGCTGGTCCAGTGCTCTCCCCCCGCCGGCCCGGCTAGCAGCGAACACGCACAGGGCGGCCGGCTCTATGGCTTAAAGAAACAGATAAGGAGGGCCGTTAGCAGAGATGGCTCCTGTGAATACGCTGACCTTTATTACGGCTGTGGTCGTGGTGCTGTAAGCTGCAGCTGAAGGGATCGGCTCTCCCTTTTAGAGGTTTCAGAGTCGGCGTAGCGTCTTCATCCCCGACCCCGATGGAGTCCAGTACAGGCAGGAGAGCGCGATCGCGGTGCACTCCCCCCCACTTTGAAGCCCGGCCTCCTCCTCTCTCTGTCTTTGTCCGCCCTGTTTTCTAAACCTCTCCCGGCACGAATGGATCCACTCTCGCCCGACCGCCGGTGTCATGAAACACGGCCTCTCTCCCTAATGGAGGCTCAGGGGCTAAACCCTGGTTGCCCCTGGGTACACCTCGTGGTGCCGTGGGTTTGAATCCGACCCATGCCGCATGTCATCCACTCTCTCACACTTACGTAACGCCGCGTGCGTCCACACTGTACACGTCCGTCCACGGATCTTATTGACCTTGCATGGGGCGCTCTCCAAATGCATTTCCGGGTCAATCCTTTCCGGCGGCTCCATGGCCTGCGTCAAGAAGTTATCCGGCCGTTAAATATATTTTTAAAGAAATGTGCTATAGTTAGGATTGTTTTAGTCACCTGTTGTTTGTGTCATCTTTTGTATTTATATCCACACATGGGCTTTGTAGCGGGAAGCGATTTGATTGGCTGCAGTATGCGTCTACAAAGACTAGTCCCCCATACGTCAGACGCGCCCTCGGTCATCCGTCGACGGACGCATGTAGTGTGAACAAGGCGTGTGAGACAGAGTCTTCCTGTTCCTGTCGTAAAGACGCACGCCCTTCCTAAAAGCCGTCCCTCCCGCAGCTCCACTCGCACCCGACGGCCCAGGAGCAGACGGAGGCCCACGGACAGCTGATCAGAGCGGACGAGATCCAGCGGCTCCTGGCCCAGGCGAAGGCCGCCTTCAGTGCCAAGGACTACCCAGGCGCCGCCGCCATGCTGGACACCATCATCGAGGTGTGTGTGTGTCTGTGTGGGTGTGGGGGTTCGTTGGAGGGTGCGTTTGTGGGTGGCATATTTTCTTGATGGAGAAATCCGTCAATCATAGGAGGGTTCATAGTCACTTAAAGATGAAAAGGGAACATTGATACATATTTTCTGCTGGTTTTGCCTCCTCTCAATGATTGGGTATGATTTTTCATAATTCACTTTTTGTGTACGTTGTTTTAAGTTGTATTAATGTACCACATGTCGAATGGATTCACCCACTAATGGGGAATATTGTGAACTGGGGCTGTTTCCCAATGTGAAGGAAGTATGCTCCAAGGCTGCCCTTTGAAGGACGCTCCGTCATAGAACGCCGACGAGCACTGTTCAGATGTTGAGGACACTCGGAAATCCGCGCCCTTTATTTTTGAGAATTCCGAGATTTTTCAAGGATCCACCGATGGATCCTCAACGAGCCAGAATACCCACAATCCTTTGCGTTCACACGCTGCGCGGGATATTTTAAAATCGTGTATAGAAAGCAATACACATTGCTTTACACAAGTGAAGTTATTTGAACGATTCAGAAATATTTTGTGCCGTATTGCTTTCTATAGATTAATCATGTCAATGCAAAAAATGTACCTGTGCGATTTCTTTCAAACGTTTTTGCAACGTAATGATGGGCTATATTTTGCATTGATTGATTTGTTTTAATATGTAAGTAGGTGGTGTTTAATCAAAGTACTGTCGCCAATAACAATTACAACAATTAAAATATTAAAATATTTAACACTGGAGCAATATTTAAAAAGCGGAAGCGGAACGCTTCCACACTAGCAAGTCGTTCCAGACTCTGAACGCTACAAACACTAGGCGGCACTCTAGCCTCATCTCATCAGGACGCGACTCGCAAGGAAGTGTTCTAGCAAGGCTGCAGCCTTCGCTTTGGGAAGCAGCCTGGGTTTCGCCCAGTGTGAGGTTAGTTTAGAGCAGGGTTTTGTAAAATGATTGTTGATCCAGTTGGTGCGTGTGTGAGTGTGAACACCGAGAAGACGTGAGTTCTCTCAGTGTGCGGTCGGGGTCTCGACACGGACGCACTGAGACGGTCTTCTGGGTCTCGAGGTGAACCGGTTTCAGAGTCCCTGGTTGACCTTCGATGCCTACTGGGAGCCTGTTGACAGCCCCTCTGACGGTCTGCGTGCCCCCCCCCCCCCCCCCAGACCTGCGTGTGGGACGTGGGCAGCAGGGAGACGCGGGCCGAGTGCTTCATCCAGATGGGGGAGAACGGGAAGGCCATCAGCGACCTCAAGGCCACCTCTAAGCTGAGGAGTGACAACACCAAGGCCTTCCTGCAGCTCAGCATCATCTACTACCACCTGGGAGACCACGAGATGTCCCTCACGTAAGAACCTTAGAACACCACCATGGAGACCACGAGATGTCCCTCACGTAAGAACCTTAGAACATCACCATGGAGACCACGAGATGTCCCTCACGTAAGAACCTTAGAACATCACCATGGAGACCACGAGATGGCCCTCACGTAAGAACCTTAGAACATCACCATGGAGACCACGAGATGTCCCTCACGTAAGAACCTTAGAACATCAGTCCCTCACGTAAGAACCTTAGAACATCACCATGGAGACCACGAGATGTCCTTCACGTAAGAACCTTAGAACATCAGTCCCTCACGTAAGAACCTTAGAACATCACCATGGAGACCACGAGATGTCCCTCACGTAAGAACCTTAGAACATCAGTCCCTCACGTAAGAACCTTAGAACATCAGTCCCTCACGTTAGAACCTTTAGAACATCCGTCCCTCATGTTAGAACCTTAGAACATCAGTCCCTCATGTTAGAACCTTAGAACATCAGTCCCTCACATTAGAACCTTTAGAACATCCGTCCCTCATGTTAGAACCTTAGAACATCAGTCCCTCATGTTAGAACCTTAGAACATCAGTCCCTCACGTTAGAACCTTTAGAACATCCGTCCCTCATGTTAGAGCCTTTGGAACATCACCATGGAGACCACGAGATGTCCCTCACGTAAGAACCTTAGAACATCACCTGAGACAATGAGATAACCTTTATAACATCACCTGAGACCCCAACATGTTCCTCACGTAATAACCTTTATAACATCACCTGAGAACACGAGATGTCCCTCACCTAACCTTTACAACATCACCTGAGACATGGACATGTCCCACACATAATAACATCACCTGAGACCAGGACCTCCCTACACTGTAGAAACATTGCGCCGCTCAACAGTTGGGTTGGTACCATGAATGAACCCTGAGACTGTAGCTCCGCCCCTGCTCTTTGATTGGCAGGGAGGTGAGGGAGTGCCTGAAGCTGGACCCCGACCACAAGCAGTGCTACGCCCACTACAAGAAGGTCAAGAAGCTCAACAAGCAGATCATGTCTGCAGAGTCGCTCATCCAGGACGAGAGGTACGCCCGTCAGAGAGAGAGAGAGAGAGAGAGAGAGAGAGAGAGAGAGAGAGAGAGAGAGAGAGAGAGAGAGAGAGAGAGAGAGAGAGAGAGAGAGAGAGAGAGAGAGAGAGAGAGAGAGAGAGAGAGAGAGAGAGAGAGAGGGGGGGGGGGGAGAGAGGGAGGGAGAGAGAGAGGATAATATTGTGTGTGATTGGGGGTTAGGTAGTAAACGAGCGTGTTTTGGGGTTAGGTGGTGAGCGAGCATGTGTTTGGGGCTACGTTGTAATGGGGTGTGCGTTGGGGGTTAGGTTGTAATGGGGTGTGTGTTGGGGGCTAGGTGGTAATGGGGTGTGTGTTGGGGGCTAGGTTGTAATGGGGTGTGTGTTGGGGGTTAGGTGGTAATGGGGTGTGTGTTGGGGGCTAGGTGGTAATGGGGTGTGTGTTGGGGGCTAGGTGGTAATGGGGTGTGTGTTGGGGGCTAGGTGGTAATGGGGTGTGTGTCGGGGGCTAGGTGGTAATGGGGTGTGTGTTGGGGGCTAGGTGGTAATGGGGTGTGTGTTGGGGGCTAGGTGGTGTAACCTCTCCGTCTCTTCTCCCTGACCTCCAGGTACGAAGAGGCGGTGAGTAAGTACGAGGCGGTGATGGAGACGGAGCCCAACGTACCGCAGTTCTCCCACAACGCCAAGGAGCGCATCTGCCACGCCCTGGCACAGGTAGGACCTCCACCTCCCTCTCAACCTCCCCCTCCACCTCCCTCTCAACCTCCCCCTCCACCTCCCTCTCAACCTCCCCCTCCACCTCCCTCTCAACCTCCCCCTCCACCTCCCCATCGACCCACCTCCCCCTCCACCTCCCTCTCCACCTCCCTCTCAACCTCCCCCTCCACCTCCCTCTCAACCTCCCCCTCCACCTCCCTCTCAACCTCCCCCTCCACCTCCCCATCGACCCACCTCCCCCTCCTCCTCCCCCTCCACCTCCCTCTCAACCTCCCCCTCCACCTCCCTCTCAACCTCCCCCTCCACCTCCCCATCGACCGACCGACGGACGCCACCACCTCGACCTCCTCCTCCACCCACCGACCGACAGACGCCACCACCTCGACCTCCTCCTCCACCCACCGACAGACAGATGCCACCACCTCCACCCCAGCCGTGACGCAGCACCGACTCCCTGACGTAGATAAACGACACGTTTGGTGTGGCTGGTGTCCCACTAGCCTGGTGGTGCGACGGGCGTCCTTCGAGCTGTGTGGTGGAACAATGAAGGCTGTTCGGCCCGTCTGTCTGGTTCATGTTGAGTTGTTACTGGATCCTTTATTTAACCAGGATAGTCTCATTCTACCAGAGAGACCTAGCCAAGATTGACAGCAGTACACAGTTGCAACATTAAACACAATACAAACCACAAGTTCAATACGAAGTGCGATTGTGAAGTGCATTAATTATTGACTGAAACATTTGCAGTTTCCAATGGAGTCCGACTTCAAACCCTTAGCAACAGCTTTAAGCTCTCTGGAGTCACTCGGTCCTGAGGCTTGAGCTGCTGCTGCACGTTATTCCAGGAAGGCGTTGCAAAAAAACCTTTTTGGAGTTGGTTTGGATCGATATTCCTCCGGTGTTTCCACAGAGCGGTCCTCATTCTAACCGTCCCTCCGACCGCGCCCCCAGATCCGGTCCGCTGCACGCCGGCACAAAGCGCCATGGCAGTATCCCACCGCACGGGGAGAAGGAACGGCGCTATTCCATCAATTACTCTCTGGAAAAGTCCCACACGTTGTTTTTCTCGCTGCCAGAGTTACAACCCAGAGTAGTGTCCCGGCTACCCGGAGAATCCTATTTTTAGCCGCCGTTTCACACTGAATAAAATGCATGAGACGTCCCGTCACATCAGCGGGGACACACGACCACGGCGGGACGGACCCGGGACACGATGTCCAGTGAAACGATGTCCTATTTATTGACGTGTGTGTGTGTGTGTGTGTGTGTGTGTGTGTGTGTGTGTGTGTGTGTGTGTGTGTGTGTGTGTGTGTGTGTGTGTGTGTGTGTGTGTGTGTGTGTGTGTGTGTGTGTGTGTGTGTGTGAGGGCGTCTGTGTGTGTGTGCGTGTGAGGGCGTCTGTGTGTGTGTGCGTGTGCGTGTGAGGGCGTCTGTGTGTGTGTGTGTGCGTGTGCGTGTGAGGGCGTCTGTGTGCGTGTGCGTGTGAGGGCATCTGTATGAGTGTGTGTGTGTGTATGAACCTCCATCTAGACTGTCTGTGTTGCCATTGGAGGGTGAGAGGGTAAACACTCGTGTATGGTCTCCGTCTCTCAGGCGCAGCTTCCTGGCCGAGCCATCCCCGTGTGCAGCGAGGTGCTGGAGGCGGAGCCGGAGAACGCGGGCGCGCTGAAGGACCGCGCCGAGGCCTACATCCAGGACGAGCAGTACGAAGAAGGTAGGAGCCGGTCGGGACCTCCACCTCCTCCACCTCCTCCACCACCAACCTCCTCTCAGGGGGTCCACCCCCGTGGGCCTCTGGGGGTCAGCGTGGAGCGCGACCCGGGGTCCACCGTGGCACTAAGATCAAAGTTTAAAGGGGACACATTACACATAACAGGTGTGTCTGATCACGAATCACAAGTGGGCGTGTCCACCTAGATGTATGACGGATAGATAGATAGATGTATGACAGTCCAGGGGGTAGGCTGGTAGACTGATCTATCCAGCACACATCTAGGTGGACAAAACGGCTTGTGACGGCGAATCACACCCCAATCACACCTGGTGGTATATTATATCACCTTTAAACAATGTCAACTTTGACCTCTCAAAGCGCATCCAATCAGAGACGGCGGTTCTCCGGGTCTAGAACCAGAGGTTCTAAAACCAACAGAATCTCAACGCCAACCTCTGTCTTCAGTTCTGAGCCTGCAGACCTTCCAGGGTCTTAAGAGATGGAGATCCCCGCTGGGTTCCTCTACTGTGGCCGTCGTTATTTCCTGGCCTTGCTTTCTGGACAGCCGGGTGTCACACGATGAGATTGGACCAGCTGCTTTTTTTGGTATACGGGGGATATACGGGGGGGCCCCTTATTTGCGCATTTACTCAGGGTCACAGATTTCTGCATCGGGAAAACGACCCAAGCAGAGCTGTACTCATGAATACAACTAGAGTGCACCACAGCTCTCTCTACCAACGTTTACAGTGTTGTTGCCTCAACAACACTGTTCTTTTGTAACATTGTGTGTCCCCTAGCCTCGTGGAACCCTTCAAATACTCATGTTTGCGTTTAAGAAAACGCTGTTCGGAAAACTAAAGTGCCAAGTGAAGCTCTTTGCTCCCGCCAAATCCGGTTGGCTGGAGAAAAAGCCTTTGTTAGACCTTTCTCTCCATCTTTTGTCATACTTTGCTCTTTCTCATACGAAACGGTTTCGATTGGACATTTTGCGGCCATTGCTTCATCACAAGCTGGAAGCCCCTTCCCTGGGCTCTCATTGATCCTACTGCTTTATGTTTTTTGGGAGAGTCTTTCAGCGGGCTGCTGTACAGGCCGGTCTGCAGCGGGGAGGAGAACGGGAACAGGGGGCTCAGATCGGACCCGGCAGGAATCTATTGGGTTTAAAGTAAGCACATCCTGGCTGATCTACAGCTGCCCTGCCTCACAGCTACCAGTTAAGCACAGATGCTCATTCATCAAACACACAGCCAGTCCTTGGCAGGCTCTCTCTCTCTCTCTCTATCGCGCGCTCTCCCTTGCTCTCTCTCTCGCACGCTCGGCCCAAGGTTAAGAATTCAGATCTGTTTTCTGCGTCGGTCTGCCTCGTGATGGTTTCTGCTGAACATCACAAGAATAATACGAATGATGTTGGTTTTATAACGAATGGAGGGAGCTGCCAGTGTTCAGACAAAGAGCAGACGGGTGGTCTCCCACTGCATGATTTAATTAAGAATTCCTTATTTTTTTATTTAAATGGGAGATGATTCATTATCCAGAAGATATAAAGGATTCTTCCTAAAAATATGGATCTAGAAGGTGCATTTCAGCACATATTTGGGATTGACCCCGTTGTTCGCGGTGATTTATCGTGTGTTCGATGAGGTGCCGCCGACATTATGAATTATTAGGACTGGAATGTGTGCAGGAATGCACCACATTGCTGAAGCTAATGTGCAGTGTGCATCTCTTCCCCCAACTCGGTTTGTTTTCTGCCGTTTCTCCGTTGCCACGGTGATTTATGTCACCCTCATCGAATCCTCGTCTTATGACTGCGCTCGCCAAGTCATTCCTTTCTTATCATTTGCTCGTATTAATATGATGCTGGAGCTGGTGTCTGGGTTAGGTCAGACCACACTGGGTTAGGGTCAGACGACCACTGTGTGGACCAGGGTGTGTCTGGGTCAGACCAGGGTGTGTCTGGCTCAGGCCAGGGTGTGTCTGGCTCAGGCCAGGGTGTGTCTGGGTCAGGCCAGGGTGTGTCTGGGTCAGGCCAGGGTGTGTCTGGCTCAGACCAGGGTGTGTCTGGCTCAGACCAGGGTGTGTCTGGCTCAGGCCCTGGGTGTTTGTAATGTTTCCCCAGCACTCTCTCAGGGAGGGGGGGGTCTGACCTGATCGCCCCCTCAGACACACGACCAGACTAACCAATGGGGTCGATGTGTCTCCTCAGAGGGTTTAGACCCCGCCTCCCGGGTCGCCTTAACCCCGCTTTACTGCAGGAGCTGCGAGACCAAACACAATCAGCCAACGATCGGTGATAAAAGACCACCGCTGGAGCAGGGGGGGCCCGGGGGGGAGGGGGGCGGGGCCGTCATTAACACACATTATGAGGTGTGGGCGTGACGCTGCCCGGCGGGGGGGAGAGGGGGGGGGGGGGGCGGGGGGGACGACGAGGGATCTCACGCAGGCTTTTAAGCTGTCAGAACACATTGGCGACGGCGTCCTGTGTGTGTGTGTGTGTGTGTGTGTGTGTGTGTGTGTGTGTGTGTGTGTGTGTGTGTGTGTGTGTGTGTGTGTGTGTGTGTGTGTGTGTGTGTGTGTGTGTGTGTGTGTGTGTGTGTGTGTTCTTTGTCACACACACACTTCAGTACACATCGCAGGGTAAACACATCTTGAAGAGGATGGCAGAACTTGGCAGGCGAGGGGAGGGGGGGGGGACTGAGCAGAGGGGGGGGACTGAGCAGAGGGGGTGACGGGGGGGGGGGACTGAGCAGAGGGGGGGACGGGGACAGATGAAGGGATGAGGCGTGTTGAGTCATGGCCACACATCTCTTCATCTCCACCATCCTATAATGAATGAATGAATGACAGCCCTGACTCGTGTTGTTCATAACGAAAGACCAATGCTCTGTCATCCCCGATGGCTAGAGAGCTGCTCTGTAGCCACTTAGCTTCAATTCAGAATGGGAGGACCGATTCATGACGGCATCAGGGAGGGGAGTTGATAGGGGGGGGGGGGTACGGGACCGAGGGGTACGGGGGTGGGTTTGTTGCTCCTCCTCCTCCTCCTCCTCCTCCTCCTCCTCCTCCTCCTCCACCTCCTTCTCCACCTCCTCCTCCTCACCCCCCTCCCTCTGTTCCCTCTCAGCCATCGGGGACTACGAGGAGGCCGAGAAGCACAGCGAGAACGACCGGCAGGTGAAGGAGGGGCTGGAGCGCGCCAAGAAGCTGCTCAAGCAGTCCAAGAAGAGGGACTACTACAAGATCCTGGGAGTCAAGAGGTAGGTGGGGGGGGGGGGGGGGGGCAGATCTCCTCCTGGGTGGAGGCTAGGCGGTTCTTTGGGTCTTGGTTGTCACGGTGATTGGCTGATCGGCCCATGTGACCACAGAAATCCCTGTCACAGTCATCTAAAGAATTAGAGAAAATCTGTATTTTCTTTTTATGAACTATGTCACGATACACGGTGCCTCTGAGAACCAATAGACGTGTTTTATCTGCTGTAGTATCACCCTCCATCCACGTCCTTTATTCTGGTATTTCACCATCACAGACCAAACACCAGGTTATGAACCCAAACCCCCCCCCCCCCCCCCCCGTGTTGATGTGACTAACCCCCCCCCCCCGGTCTGCCTCTCAGGACGGCCCAGAAGAAGGAGATCATCAAGGCCTACAGGAAGATGGCGCAGCAGTGGCACCCCGACAACTTCATGGACGCCGCGGACAAGAAGAAGGCCGAGAAGAGGTTCATCGACATCGCCCAGGCTAAGGAGGTGCTCACAGACCCCGGTAAGACCCCCACACCCTGGCCCAGGCTAAGGAGGTGCTCACAGACCCCGGTACGTTAACCTATTATGGCCCAGGGTACAGGAAGTGCTCATCCCCCCGGGACATGTACCCCGGTACGGGCTGGGCTGGACCCTTCTGATCTCAGAGTTCACTTCCTGTCTCAGTCTGGCCTCCGGCCCGTTGACGGCCACTCCCAAAAAGGCCCAACAACGGCAGAACCAATCAGAGCTGGGGGGCGGGAGCTCAGCCGCTGGACTCAAGAACCAACGGCGACGCCCGAGGAAAGTGTAGCCAACGAGGGAGCGGATTAAATAGCTTAATTAGTCATCTAATGAATCTGATGGAGTGATTCTGAGCAGTGTGTGTCGTCGGACGGAGGACTCGTTAACTCTGATATCTGTCCGGTCCCTCGGGGCCGGACGGGGATAGCCATCTTGTCTGGCGCGCTGCCGTCGCCGCGGTGAATTTCAGCGGGTCTCTGGAGGCCCCCCCCCCTCTGCCGCCGTCGGTGCGGGGCGAGGGGGGGGTGTGACCGGCGGTGACACCAGCGCTGCCTCAGCGCTGCCTCAGCGTCCCGGTCTTGCTCCCATCCCGGGGGTTGTGTTCCCGTCCCGGGGGTAGTGTTCCCGTCCCGGGGGTAGTGTTCCCGTCCCGGGGGTTGTGTTCCCGTCCCGGGGGTTGTGTTCCCGTCCCGGGGGTTGTGTTCCCGTCCTCCGACCAGCCCCTCAGTCCTCCTCTTTGATCGATTTATCGATGGATTACCGTTATTATAGGATTTATAACATTACTAATCTATCGATTAGTGTTGTTATGGGATGTATAACATTACACGTTGTCAAAGCCCTTAAGGGTTCGGTCTTGAATTTGAAAAACTAAAGTTTTCAGTTCGTAATGATCTTTTGAACAGAAAGGCAACCGAATAGTTCCAATTCTGAGGCGCTGCGCAGCAAATACTTGCTTATTATTTGCTCATCGCCCAAAGAATGTTACATTTTGGTGGTAGTGGGGTGAAATATAAAAAAAAAAAGTACGCTATGAGTAACGTGTATCATTCTGTTGCTCCACATTCTGTTACTTGCTTCCCGGTAGCTCTGGCTTGATGTGCACGTGTACTGGCATGCGCGCACGTGTGCGTACAAGTGTCTGCGTGCATCCGTGTGTGTGTGTGTGTGTGTGTGTGTGTGTGTGTGTGTGTGTGTGTGTGTGTGTGTGTGTGTGTGTGTGTGTGTGTGTGTGTGTGTGTGTGTGTGTGTGTGTGTGTGTGTGTGTGTGTGTGTGTGTGTGTGAGGGCTGCAGCAGTCACACGCCTCCTCTCCGTTTGTTCCCCCAGAGATGAGAGCGAAGTTCGACCAGGGGGAGGACCCCATGGACCCGGAGACCCAGCAGGGCGCCCACCAGAACCAGCACTTCCACCAGGGCTTCCAGGGCTTCAACCCCTTCAGCTCCGGGGGCGGCGGGGGCGGGGGCGGGGGCCCCTTCAGCTTCAAGTTCGGCTTCAACTGATGACGACCGGAAGCCAATCAAAGCTCCAGAAACTGTCCCCTGGCGCCGGCCAGCGCCTCGACCCTTCCTCCTCCTCCTCCTCCTCCCCGCTCTACGGGGGACCCCCCCTGGCCAGCAGAACGTGGCCCCTCCTCCTCCTCGCTCTACGGGGGACCCCCCCTGGCCAGCAGAACGTGGCTCCTCCTCCTCTTCCTCCTCCTCCTCCTCCTTCGCCCCCGGCCCCCCCCCTGGCCCGCAGAACGCCAGTTAAACCCAACTGCATCACTTTTAATGAGCACCCAGGGAGTGGTGTGTGATCCAGGGCCGTCCTGAAGAAGACGCGTCCGCGTTACGGAACAACGGAACCTTTGGAGTCCGCGCGGCGGCAGCGAGGGAAGGAACATCTGTTGCTATGCTAACAATTGATCGGCCGTGTTTTATGAAGCTTTCATCTGCAGGGAATTTCACAAAGAGTAAAATATTAATTCTGAAGGAACGCCGCATCCGGTCGGTGCATTGCGGTCCTGAAATTCCCCCTTCCATTCTCGGATACTTGTTCTGAAATGTACAGAGCTACATGTATTATGTACATAGGAACTATTTTTAAGAGGAATGGATTTTTTTTCTGAGATGTAAATAAAGATCTATTTATGCAGAGATCACGAGTGTTGTGTTAAACGCGCGTAGCTCTGACTTTTTTGACAGTGGTGGTGGTGGTTTCTTAATCAAGGAAGCTGTCTAACCCCATTTTTGCAGTGAATTATTGATGCTGCAAACGATCCTAGTTGGTTGTTTTCACAGCGCAACTCCTTACTTCCTCCTGAATCTCCGTCCTCTAGCTCGTTAGTGGTCAGTCTACTGCAGTGGACTGGAACGCGTTCGACCTTGCACTATGGAATTATGGGTAACCGTCTGAGTTACCTCAATCAATCCCTATTCAATGTGAATTGAGAAGACAGTTTGAGTGCAGAGCTGAATTAACCATCCACACTGGCTTCCTCCATGACGGGTGTTTATTAGAAAGATTGAAATGTAAACAAGTTGTGTGGTCCACTGGGGAGAGCATCTATTCCCACTTTTCGTTTTAAGATTGAGCAGATTGATAAATACTTTATTATTGCATGATTGTTTTTGATTTTTCCTGAGACAATATTTCATGGCATGGAAAGTAGGATTGCTTGCAAATCAATAAGTATTCAAATGTACGATCATTTCAAATCATTTGTAGTGTGATTGAGAATTCTCTGATCAGTGACGAAGCCAAAACTACAGCGAGCAGAAACCAGGTCTTGTGATGTCCGACCACTCATTCTAACTAGTGTTGGCACCAGGCCCAGTATTAATACCGTTGCTACGTCTACCGTGGCAGGCTGCTCCTGGGTAATACACCAGTTCTTCACTTTAATACTTCAACATTAAAGAATATGCCAAGCCAGACAGCTGCATCTACAGCTTTATGTTTGAGCATTTGAAGACGTTTCAGCAGAGATCAAACTGTGTTTTTGTCACGATGCGGGGTGTATATCATATTTTAAACCAGTGTGCCGTAGCAATTACTCCATGCATGCGCTTTCAGTGCAATGTGTGTCAACGCGGTCTGGGGTCGCTCGGTGGAATCGAGACGCCGAGGTGAAACACGGAGGGGCGACGGGGGAAAAAAGAAGTTCAGATGTCCGTGAAAAAATAGTTCTGTTCTTTGTTTGGCTTGGTGATCGCTCGGCGGACGACCTCCGTAGCAGCACGCGTACGTCTCCCGGACGACGGGACGGGGAAGACCCTCCTCTTCCTCCTCAGAGGGCCTACAGCTCGTCCTTCTTGCCTTCTGTGGCACAGAGAGAGACAGACAGACAGACGGTTAGAACAGAGAGACAGGCAGAACAGATAGGCGGACAGAACATACAGACGGAAACGACAGACAGGCAGAACAGACAGACACACAGGCAGGACAGGCAGACGGTTAGAACAGAGAGACAGGCAGAACAGATAGGCGGAACATACAGACAGAGCATACAGACGGAACAGACAGTTCCGTCTGTATGCTCTGTCTGTATGTTCCGCCTAGGCAGGCAGGCAGAACAGACAGACAGACGGTTAGAACAGAGAGACAGGCAGAACAGATAGGCGGACAGAACATGCAGACGGAACAGACACACAGGCAGGAGAGAGACAGAACCGACACAAAGCATCAGCCACCAAACTGTCTCCCAGCCGTTTTCAAGGCGGAGCCACATTATAACATTGGGTGGCTTAGTGTTGGTCTTCCCTCTCGACGGGGGGGCTCACCTGGTTGTGGTTCTGGTTCGGGCGTGGCGGTCGCGGTCGGCGTCGGACCCTCGTCGTCGCCCCCCCGCCCGTCCTGGATGCGTCTGAGGAGGCGTTTGATGTCGTTGTCGTACTCCACCCACTCTGGCACGATCCGTGCCGCCGCGGTCAGCTTGGGCTCCTTGGTCCGGGGGTTGTTACACTGGGGGGGGGGGGGGGGTGGTAAACACATCAGTCACCGAGAGGAACCACCACCCCCCCCTCCACTCTCTGACACAGACATCTGAACCTAATTTCATTTCCTGCACTCCTAGAAGGACATTAGGGCCGCGTCTCAAGTGTCTGAGCGGCTAAGCGGTGAGAGAGAGAGAGAGAGAGAGAGAGAGAGAGAGAGAGAGAGAGAGAGAGAGAGAGAGAGAGAGAGAGAGAGAGAGAGAGAGAGAGAGAGAGAGAGAGAGAGAGAGAGAGAGAGAGAGAGAGAGAGAGAGAGAGAGAGAGAGAGAGAGAGAGAGAGAGAGAGAGAGAGAGAGCGCCCTGAGTCCAGTAAACCCGCCGTCCCCCTCCTCTGGAAGAGGCCTGAGGATGTGTCGGTAGCTTCCCCCCCTCTGGGAGCGGTGGTCGATAGGGAAGTGTCTGCTGGTATGTGAGTGAGTCAGTGCGGGGCCATTAACCTCTCACGGAGCCTAACGGCGTTAACCTCGTGAAGACGTCTGAGGGACCGGGGAATGAAGGATGTCCCCGAGCAGTAAGTGCGGAAAAATGAACTTTGAGAAAACGAGCGCACCCACCAGAGGAGCATTATGGGAAGGGCCATTTAGCTTCACATGCTAATCTCCCCGCTTCATATCCATCCACTCCCTGGTTCCGCGTTAGCGGATTAGCGTTGGTCGCGGCGCTAGCCTAGCCTAGCCTGGGCGGTACGTACCAGCTCCATCCACTCCCTGGTTCTGTGTTAGCGTTGGACGCGGTACTAGCCTAGCCTAGCTTAGCTTGGGTGGTACGTACCTGCTCCATCCCCTCCCTGCTACCTTGTTAGCATCTTAGCGTCGGACGCTGTGCTAGCCTAGCCTGTGCGCTACGTACCAGCTCCAGCCACTCCCTTCTTCCTCGTTAGCGTCTTAGCATTGGACGTGGAGCTAGCCTAGCCTAGCGGTACGTACCAGGTCTATTGTCTTGGCGTTGCCCTTGGAGGCGTCGTCGCACCAGGTCTCGCACCACAGCCACTCCTGGGGGAGGGACTTGATGGCCACCTGATGGATCATGTTGTTGGGGAGATCCTAGAGAGAGGGAGAGAGGGAGGGAGAGATAGGGGGGAGAGAGAGAGAGAGAGAGAGAGAGAGAGAGAGAGAGAGAGAGAGAGAGAGAGAGAGAGAGAGAGAGAGAGAGAGAGAGAGAGAGAGGAAGCCAGTTTAGAAGCCTGTAGTGTTGACCTGGGGGCTTCTTTCATTGGTTGTGACAGCTGCCCATCAGCGGGGGGGGGCGGGGCCTGGCTCACCTGGTCCAGGTTGGACAGGCTGTTGGGGTCCTGGCTCAGGGCCTGGTACTGCCCCCGCAGACGGTCCCCCGCCGCGATCTTACGGAACTTCTTCAGGTCCACCACGTACAGGGCGCTGGGGGGGAGAGAGAGAGAGAGAGGGAGAGAGAGAGAGAGAGAGAGAGAGAGAGAGAGAGAGAGAGGAGAGAGAGAGAGAGAGAGAGAGAGAGAGAGAGAGAGAGAGAGAGAGAGAGAGAGAGAGAGAGAGAGAGAAGGAGAGAGAGAGAGGAGAGAGAGAGAGAGAGAGAGAGAGAGAGAGAGAGAAAATTAGTGAGTAAGTGTTAGTGAGAGCGAGAGGGAGTGAGTGATAGACAGAGAGAGGGGGTGTGAGGTACACACCTCCTAATAAGAGGCTAACCTGTGGGCCTGTTAGATGACTTTATGAAGTGTGTGGTAGAAGCGTACCCAGAGGTGCCCCCCCCCCCCCACTGTCTGGTCACATCACTCTGGTACCGCTCTCACAGCACCACCACCCATCACTAGACCCCTCCTCACCCCACTACCACCCCCACTCCTCCTCCTCATCATTGTCCTCTTCCTCCTTTCTCCTTCTCCTCCACATTTGTTTCCTCTGACTCCTTTCGCTCCTCATTCTCCTCTACCTCCTTCTCCCACTCCTCATTCTCCCTCTCTCACTCCTCCTCCTCCTCCTCCTCCTCCTCCTCCTCTCCTCTGCCAGCTGAAGAAGCTGTTCAGGCCCCATAGGGTGAGTCATCCCCTGGCCCCGATGGCTCCCCCCTCTCTCTCTCTCCCTGTCTCTCTCTCCCTCTCCCTCTCCCTCTCTCTCTCTCTCTCTCTCTCTCTCTCTCTCTCCCCCCCCCTCCCTCCCCCTCTCCCCCCCTCCCCCTCTCCCCCCCCCTCTCTCTCTCTCTCTCTCTCTCTCTCTCTCTCTCTCTCTCTCTCTCTCTCTCTCTCTCTCTCTCTCTCTCTCTCTCTCCCCCCCCTCCCTCCCCCTCTCCCCCCCTCTCCCTCTCTCTCTCTCGTTCTATTTCCTGACATGTCAGCCTGTTTAAACAGCAGGCAGGGTAACCACTAAGGAACGAGGGCAGGATGGAAACACAGGGATCTGCCACGTTGTTGATTCTTATCTTCTAACCTTTCCTCGCCTGGAAGAGGCTTTAAAAAGATGCAGCACACAGGAAATGTCACCGAGTGCGATGAATAATTCCTGGGGAAACATCTCCAGCGCATCCGGAAGCTGGGAGCGAGTGACTTCAAGGCGGGGAGTGAAAGGTCTAGCTTTTATTTGTTTTCGCGACGCCGTCACATAAATGGAGTCGCTGCCGTCGAGCAGCTCCCACCCGGCGCCGTTCCCCGCGTCCTCCACTTCCTGTCTGCTCGTCTTTATTTAGAGTTCCTTGAGATCCTCGCCGGGAAAAAATGCGATAAATAAAAACACAAATAAAAAAGCCTTGCGACGAGAAGAGAGAACAAGGAAGGACCTTTAAAGAAATCTCTGGCTTGTCAGAGGAGGGAGATGTTTGGAGTGGTAATATACGGGGGGGGGAACAACACACAACCTAGATTTATGCTACCTCCACCTTGAGCTGACGGTGATCACCTCGGTATATCTGTCAGGAATAACCACGCCGGGTGCTTAGGGAAACAAGACGTGTTCCTGCTTTAACGTCTACACAAACATCGTAAAGAAATAGATCATCCGACAGCAACTATCGTCAACTCATAGCCCCGCATAGAAAGTATCATCAGCCTGCAAACAGGACAGCTACAAGGACAGCTACCGTGCTACACAAGGAGAGCTACAAGGAGAGCTACAAGGAGAGCTACAAGGAGAGCTACAAGGAGAGCTACAAGGACAGCTACCGTGCTACACAAGGAGAGCTACAAGGAGAGCTACAAGGAGAGCTACAAGGAGAGCTACCGTGCTACAGAAGGAAAGCTACCATGCTACACAAGGAGAGCTACCGTGCTACAGAAGAAAAGCTACCGTGCTACACAAGGAGAGCTACCGTGCTACACAAGGAGAGCCGCCTTGCTACACAAGGAGAGCTACAAGGAGAGCTATCGCGCTAGACAAGAAGAGCTACAAGGAGAGCTATCGTGCTATACAAGAAGAGCTACAACAAGAGCTACAAGGAGAGCTACAAGAAGAGCTACCGTGCTACACAAGGAGAGCTACAAGAAGAGCTACAAGGAGAGCTACCGTGCTACACAAGGAGAGCTACCGTGCTACACAAGGAGAGCTACCGTGCTACACAAGGAGAGCTACCGTGCTAAACAAGAAGGGCTACCGTGCTACACAAGGGGAGCTACCGTGCTACACAAGGGGAGCTACCGTGCTACACAAGGAGAGCTACCGTGCTACACAAGGAGAGCTACCGTGCTACACAAGGGGAGCTACCGTGCTACACAAGGAGAGCTACCGTGCTACACAAGGGGAGCTACCGTGCTACACAAGGGAGCTACCGTGCTACACAAGGGGAGCTACAAGAAGAGCTACAAGGAGAGCTACCGTGCTACACAAGGAGAGCTACCGTGCTACACAAGGAGAGCTACAAGGAGAGCTACCGTGCTACACAAGGGGAGCTACCGTGCTACACAAGGAGAGCTACCGTGCTACACAAGGGGAGCTACCGTGCTACACAAGGGGAGCTACCGTGCTATGTGCTGCCACATGCTAGGTGTCCGCCTTAATGCCAAAGGCAGATTCCCCTTGGGCCAAATTAAGACGTGAGTGTTGAGTAGAGGAGGAAGTACCTGATGTGGTACTTCCTGTGGCCCAGGTGCGAGGCCCAGTAGCCGCTCTTCCAGAAGCGGTAGCCGTCCATCTCGCGGCGGCTCTCGCAGAACGGCGTGTAGCCGTAGGGGGCGCCGTCCAGGGGGAGGTCCCGGAGCTCCTTCAGGTCCGCACGCACAATCTGGGGGAGGGGGGGGGGGTGAGAAGTTAAGGGGGAGGGTGGAGAAGGAGGGGGGGCGGGGGGGAGAGACACGTTCAGAAGGAGGGTGGAGAGAGAGGGGAGGGGGGAGAGAGCGGGGGCGAGAAAGAGAGGGGAGGGGGAGGGGAGGGGGGAGGAGAGACATTCAGGGGGGAGTGTGGGGAGGAGGGGGGAGAGGGGGTGAGGAGATGGAGAGAGAAGAGGGGGGGAGAGCCGTTCAAGTGGAGGGGGGGGGGGGGGGGGGGGGGGGGGGGTGGATAAAGGAGGAGCATTGAGGAGACCCAGGGAGGCCCTCAGCCACAGCCGTCTTAAACGGGCCCCTCCAGGATTGGGGATTAATCATCTCATCTCTGGCCCCCGGCGGGGCTGACGTACCGGGAGAAGGGATTTTAATTTAGCCAGACACACACACACACGCACACGCACACATGCGTGCACATACACGCACGCACACGCACACACAACAACCCACACACATTCCAACACGGCAATCTCTCACTCACACACACACACACACACACACACACACACACACACCACACACACACACACACACACACACACACACACACACACACACACACACACACACACACACAGACACACACACACACACACGCACACACACACACACGTCTTTGATTCACACACACACAGACACAAACACCCCCCCCTCCCCTCCCATGCACCCACTGCCCCCCCCCCCCCCCCCCCCCCCCCCCCCCCCCTCCCTCTACCTGGTCGGCGTCCACGAAGATGATCTTGTCGACGGCGAGCGGGAACAGGACGTCCAGGAACAGGATCTTGTAGCCCCAGATGAGTCGCTGCTTCTCCGTCTGCTGGTGCAGCCAGCGCGGCCACTTGTAGTGAACCAGCTCGTACTGGAACCCGTACTCCTCCGCCAGGTGGGGGATGGACTCCTGCAGAGCCACAAGCCCCGCCCCCTCCGTGAGAAACCCTTCCTTTCCCGCCAAAACATTCCCTCCATGTTTATCCGGCATAACCGAGAACCGTTTGCCGATAGCCGCCGCGAGTTACGGTTATAGAACTAGTATTTAGCTATAACTGTAGCTAGCTAACGCAATAGCTTATAATGTTGTAGCTAGCCTATGACTGTAACTAGCTATAACTCCAGCCGCTGATATAGAATAAAATAGTTTTGGACAGAAATTCCCTGGATGGATTGACTCAGGAATACGAGCGTCTTATATTCTGGAGGAACGTTGTACTTCAGATATGAGGGAGTGAAAAGCTCCTGGGAGCAAAGTTACATATTGCTGCTTTAAGTAACACATTGTACACGTTGTTCTGCCGGGGGGAGCGGGGGAGCGGGGGGGGGGGGGGGGGGATGACGTCTCCATTTCCCTAAAGCCGACTTTGAAGGATACTGCAATAAAACCAACAGCGTTTATCCGTCGGTGTCATCAGAAAAGCAGAACAACAGAGGACAGCGCCCCCTAGAGCCTCCTAGCTCTATTTATGACCCACAGCAGCAAAGCTATATGGAGGAGAGCTGCTATAGGCAGACCAGCCACCCACAGATACCTCCCTGGCCCAGGGGGTCCCTCCCCTGGGGGGGGAGGAGGGGGGAGAGAGAGGCGGTTTGCATAGTCAAGTGTTCTTCGAGAGCCCTACCTTGAAGGAGGGGGAGAGGAAGTTCTTGAGGAACCAGAACTTGACGGGTGTTTTGGTGTGGCGAAGGACCGAGAGCATCATTATTCTGGAGAGGGGAGGAGAAGAGGGAGAAAGGGAGAGAGAGGGAGAGGGAGAGGGGGAGAGGGAGCACATGGGGTTAGATCTCTAAAATCCGTCGACGAAAACAGACAGAGGTGTGAGTCTAGTGTGTGTGTGTGTGCGTGCGTGCGTGCGTGCGTGCGTGCGTGCGTGCGTGTGTTTGAATGTATGACAAGTGCATGTGTGAGCTGTGTGTGTTAGATGATTGTGTATTGTGTGGGCGTACGTGTGCGTCGGGTGTGTGTTTGTATTTGTGTGTGTGTTCGCATGCGTGTCAGGTGTGTGTCTGTGTGTTGTGTGTGTGTCTGTGCGTGTTTGTGTTTGTTCATGCGTGTCAGGTGTGGTGTGTTTGTGTTTGTGCGTCTGTGCATGTGTGCGTGTGTGTGCACCTCACCCACCTGAGAAAGCGCTCGTACAAATGGCCCGAGGCCACCGAGAAGATATTGAGCACGTCCTCCTTCTTCTCCGCGTCGCTCGGCCGGGAGGAGCCGCCGGTGATGCTAAACAGGACACGGTGCAGACGCGTTACACAAGACCGCCGTCTGACTGACACCTCACTTCCTGTCAGTCGCCGGCAGGGCCGTGTGAAGCCGGGAGCGAACACACAACGCACAACCAGCTGTCACACAAAGCGTCCGCTGGATCCGGCGACGACAAACAACACACACCATGCGCTTATGTGCCGGTTAAGGCGAAGCGACAACGGGAGGCTCTTCAGACAGACAGCGTTACAGACAACATGGCCGAGGTGGTCCCCTTGTTAAGGCAGAGGAACATCTACAGCAGCTGGTACCCCTCTCAACCCTAGGCCCCCGTGCAGAGCCTGAACTAGGAGCAGGCTGGGGGCCCCTCTCATCCCTGGGCCCCTGTGGAGCCCGGAGTTAGCCCGGCTATTGGCAGACCGAGCCCAATCGTAGATCGCACGTTGGTCTAGGGAAGCTGCTGTCATCTTCGTCAGCACAAGAGGCGTGATCGACGGGCGTAGTTCAAACGACTCTGCACGCATTTGGCTGCTTGCCGTCGCTTCCCTGTCGTCGCTGTGTTAAACCAGCCAATAGCGCGCCAGGGGGAAAAGCCAGCTTGGTGATCGCTCTCCAGACCCTGCAGCAGGGCGAATTCAGACCGCCGGCCCCACGGGCTATGGGTACCCCGTCCAGCCCAGAGTAGGAGCAGCAGTCGGACTGGGCCGTGAGGCGTCGGATCGCCCTGCCTCCCGGGTCTACGTCCCGCCGTGGGCGAGGCCGTGGTGCGTCTTATGTTGCGGAAAATCGTTTTTTCTTTAAGCACAACAGTACGATTAAAGGCCATCGATTTATGTATTTATATATCGTGAATGCTGACCGTAGCACTTAAACATCACTAATCTGATGACAGCTTGTTTTTTTTACCGAAAGACCAAAAATGTCCTTACTCTTTTTAAAGACCCTGACGCACACACACAAACCCCCCCCCCCCCCCCCCCCCCCCCACACACAGAAAACCCCCCGCACACACCCCCCCCCCCCACAGGTTGTGGTACTGCCGCGGGCCGGTAGTGTGGGCCGTGGGACGGCTGGCTGGGGGACATGCTTGTTCTGCAGTCGGACCGGCTGTCCTTGCCGCTAACAGACTGCTGATGAGGAGGGAAAAAGTGTCTTTCGTCTCTCGCACACTCAATCAGGCAGCACCGCCCCGAGCCAGGAGACTCTGGGAAAGCACTTCAGAGAGAGAGAGAGAGAGAGAGAGAGAACAGAGAGAGAGAGAGAGAACAGAGAGAGAGAGAGAGAGAGAGAGAGGGAACAGAGCGAGAGAGAGAGAACACAGAGAGAGAGAGAGAGAGAGAGAGAGAGAGAGAGAGAGAGAGAGAGAGAGAGAGAGAGGGGAGAGAGAGAGAGAGAGAGAGAGAGAGAGAGAGAGAGAGAGAGAGAGAGAGAGAACAGAGAGAGAGAGAACAGAGAGAGAGAGAGAGAGAGAGAGAGAGAGAGAGAGAGAGAGAGAGAGAGAACAGAGAGAGAGAGAGAGAGAGAGAGAGAGAGAGAGAGAGAGAGAGAGAGAGAGAGAGAGAACAGACAGAGAGAGAGCGAGGGAGAGCGAGAACAGAGAGAGAAAGAGAGTAAAAAGAGGGAGAGAGAAGAGAAGAAAGGCGAGAGAAAGAAAGATGGAGGCACACACACACAACCTTGTCCGCTAGTCAATCTTCCAGGCCAGTGATGCATGGATTCGATGCGTCCGTCTAACTTCTTGCAATCATTACGTTTCCTCATTTTTCCATCCTCCCTGATTCTACCCCAACATGGCACAACACACGAGATCAAACCGGCCCCTTCCAGCCCCCGTACCGGGGAGCGCGCCGCAGCCCTAAGAGGCCTGATACGGCTAAGCCCGCCATTATGAAGCACATCCGTTATGAGGCAGATAATGTGATCTGCAGCACAACAGAGGACCTCCACCAACACCCTCGGCCTCACTGCTGGATAAGCAGCTTTAGTGAGTCAGGTGAGGACAGCTCGGCTGATAATCTAGAGCCCAGGACCACAACGCCACACACACCACCACCACCACCAACACCTCCACCATCAAAAACACCTCCACCCCCACAACGACCACAGTCACAAACACCTCCACCACCACAACGACCACAGTCACAAACACCTCCACCACCACAACGACCACAGTCACAAACACCTCCACCACCACAACGACAACAGTCACAAACACCTCCACCACCACAACGACCACAGTCACAAACACCTCCACCACCACAACGACCAGTCACAAACACCTCCACCACCACAACGACCACAGTCACAAACACCTCCACCACCACAACGACCACAGTCACAAACACCTCCACCACCACAACGACCACAGTCACAAACACCTCCACCACCACAACGACCAGTCACAAACACCTCCACCACCACAACGACCACAGTCACAAACACCTCCACCACCACAACGACCACAGTCACAAACACCTCCACCACCACAACGACCACAGTCACAAACACCTCCACCACCACAACGACCAGTCACAAACACCTCCACCACCACAACGACCACAGTCACAAACACCTCCACCACCACAACGACCACAGTCACAAACACCTCCACCACCACAACGACCACAGTCACAAACACCTCCACCACCACAACGACCACAGTCACAAACACCTCCACCACCACAACGACCACAGTCACAAACACCTCCACCACCACAACGACCAGTCACAAACACCTCCACCACCACAACGACCACAGTCACAAACACCTCCACCACCACAACGACCACAGTCACAAACACCTCCACCACCACAACGACCACAGTCACAAACACCTCCACCACCACAACGACCACAGTCACAAACACCTCCACCACCACAACGACCACAGTCACAAACACCTCCACCACCACAACGACCACAGTCACAAACACCTCCACCACCACAACGACCACAGTCACAAACACCTCCACCACCACAACGACCACAGTCACAAACACCTCCACCACCACAACGACCAGTCACAAACACCTCCACCACCACAACGACCACAGTCACAAACACCTCCACCACCCCCAACGTCACAAACACCGCCACAAACACCGTCACAAACACCTCCACCACCACAGTCACAAACACCTCCACCACCACCAAGAACAACACCACCACCAACATCACCATCACAAACACCTCCATCACCACCACCACCCCCAGCAAAATGTTTCACAACACACACGTCACAGGAATTAGACGATATGTTAATTGATGCATGTCAATACAACGACGAGACACAAGACGAGCCAAACAGCGACACAACGACATCAAGGCAGCCGCCGAAGCAGCAGCAAATCCACGCTGCATGCTAACCAATACGATGACCGCGTTAGAGAGGTCTCAGCAGCACCGCCTACCTAAACGCCGTTAGCATGCTAACCAATACGATGACCGCGTTAGAGAGGTCTCAGCAGCACCGCCTACCTAAACGCCGTTAGCATGCTAACCAATACGATGACCGCGTTAGAGAGGTCTCAGCAGCACCGCCTACCTAAACGCCGTTAGCATGCTAACCAATACGATGACCGCGTTAGAGAGGTCTCAGCAGCACCGCCTACCTAAACGCCGTTAGCATGCTAACCAATACGATGACCGCGTTAGAGAGGTCTCAGCAGCACCGCCTACCTAAATGCCGTTAGCATGCTAACCAATACGATGACCGCGTTAGAGAGGTCTCAGCAGCACCGCCTACCTAAACGCCGTTAGCATGCTAACCAATACGATGGCCGTGTTAAGGAGGTCTCAAACGCACTGCCTACCTTTCCTCAAAAGTGCTCCAAACACTTCACACCGCAAGCAGTAAGTGAGGTCAGATCACACCGTTAGACGGAGAGAGGACACAAACACGCACACACGCAAACACACACACATACAAAAAGCACCTGCACATACACACATACCTACAGAAGCACATATTTTTTGCGAGACCAGCTCTTACAGCGTAATACTGCAGTCTGGATCCCGGAGAAGACTGAGGCCTCCTGAAACGTGGAATCAACACATGGGTGGCGGGCAGTGGGTCCCAGCGGGATCAATACACCGGGCCACTGGTTACTGGCCAGTGGTGACTGGTCATGGACTAAACCCAACCCTTCGCCCACGACGACCGCACACACACCTGGCGATGGAGTCCCACAGACCTCGGCTCTCCACAGATTCACTCAGAAGATCCTCGTTCATTTTGTCCGCTTTCTTCTGCACCTGTATGGAGAAGAAGGGAGATCACCGGTCGGTGGCGTTATTAGATGTTTGACCAGGACAGGAAGACACGTTACTGAACGATCGCAAGCCAGGCGATGAATTCTTAAGGGCTGATGATGGTTCCACGTTCACGCAACACAATGACCACGCAGACACTCCGACAGTCCTGAACCTTTAAGGTTCTGCGTCGGCTTTTAGTAAGCGGACCAATCACAGCCCTTGCTGCTGCGTCGCCTCGACGGAAGGTTACAATGGTTGGGAGGCGCACGTCCGGCCCTTGCGGTGGACGCAAGGAGGGTCCGCAAGGACGTAAGGGGTCCGTAACCCCCTTTGCGTTGCGTGAACGTGGAACCACGATCAGTCCTTAACGCTGTGTTCTGTGGCGTCGGACACGCGGAGCCGGACGTACCCGGACTTTGATGATCTTGCTCTGGAAGCTGTTGAGCGTGACGACCACGTCGCCGGCGTCGTCGGGGGAGTCCGTCCCGTCGTGCCTGGAAGAGAACGTCATCGGTTTATTAGTCATCGTCCTCGAGACTCCTCACCATCGTCATCATCATCATCATCGATGACAACACCGTTTTTCAGTTAATGTTAAACACAACGATGTCTGCGTGTAATCTTAGAACACATCAGATACGGTACCAGACGGCTCTGAGCTGACAGATGACCTCATGGTCTTAACCTTAAGGCAGCAGGCTGGAGCCCGCATTACCCTTATCAAGTCGTTGTATAACTCAATGCTGAGTCCCAGCAGTAAGGCACTTAAAGGTAAAATGACATTCAAAGGCTAATATTCAAACTTTAAAAATAACACACGTCAAACGGCCACAGACATAGATCTCGTTTCCATGGTTACCGTTTGCCCCTCCCCCCCCCGCGTAGTCTGCGGCATTTGCATCAAACCGCATCCCATAACTCAGACAACAAGCGAATTAAATTAACATTTCCAGCCATGGTGTCTCAGGGTTTTAGACTGAGCCTCGGCTGAGAGAGAATTAAAAGTAAAAAACGTAAAAAAAAAAAAAATGAATCGTCCGAAGGAGGACAGGAAACGGGCGCGGCCCCGACCGGGGAAACCGAGCGCCGGCAAAGTAGGCAGTGGGCCCGCTGCCAGGGTCACACTCTAATCTACTTTATTATCCTCCTCCATCATCGCCTCTCCACTATCGCCACCATCCAGCCCCGCTCCCAGACTTGCCGGGGAGCGGGGGGGCGAGTCACGGGCCCCGGCACGGAGCCCCTCCCGCGGTAATGGTCTGAGGGCGGATCAGCCCGGCGGAGGAGGGGTGGGGGGGGGGGGGGGGGGGGGGGGGGGGAGGATGAGCGATACGCTGTCATAGGCAGCCGGCGATCATGGCCGCCGTGCTTACTTAGGGCGGGGAATTAACCTCATCACAGAGACAAATGTCCCGATCATTGGAGAAAAGGGGACTTTCCTTTTTCTCCCTGCCTCTCCCCTCAGCAGCTCTCAGAGATTATACTGGATATATATATATATATATATATATATATATATATATATATATATACTGGGTTATACTGTAGCGGAGACCTGCAGGGCTGGGGTTATACTGTAGCACAGAGCACATAGTAACTCTGCTCTGAAGAGAGGGTGATAAGAGAGGAGAGGAGGAAGGGGCGAGGAGGACAGAGGCAAGGCGAGGACTGGAGAGGCAGAGAGGAAGAGGAGAGAGGAAGAGGAGAGAGGAAGAGGAGAGAGGAAGAGGAGAGAGGAAGAGGAGAGGCAGAGCTAGGGCTGAAAGGGGTTAAAGAGCAGAGAGCAGAAAAGGGGAGGAAAGGATGGAGAGAGGAACAGACGACAGCAGAGGAGATGAGAGGCGAGGAGAGGGAGAGGAGGGAGAGGAGAGGTGAGGAGGAGAGGTGGGGAGGAGAGATTAGGAGGGGAGAGGAGAGGAGGGGAGAGGAGAGGGAGGGGAGGGAGAGGAGAGGAGGAGAGGAGAGGAGGGAGAGGAGAGGTGAGGAGGAGAGGTGGGGAGGAGAGGTGAGGAGGGGAGAGGAGAGGGAGGGGAGGAGAGGAGAGGAGAGGAGAGGAGAGGAGAGGGAGGGGAGGAGAGGAGAGGAGGAGAGGAGAGGAGAGGTGAGGAGGAGAGGTGGGGAGGAGAGGTTAGGAGGAGAGGTTAGGAGGAGAGGTGGGGAGGAGAGGTGGGGAGGAGAGGTTAGGAGGGGCGGAGAGAGGAGGGAGAGGAGAATTTAGGAGAGGAAAGGTTAAAAGGTTAGGGGGGGAGGAGAGAGAGTAGGGGAGAGGGAAGGCAAGGCGAGGGGAGAAGAGGCGGTGGACAGGGAGGTGGACAGAGAGGGGGGGGGGCGAGGCCTTGAACACAGCAGACAGAGTGCAGAGGTCCGGGAGAGAAGGGGGAGGGAGGGGGGAGAGAGGGGGCCCCTCCCAGCGCGGCCGGCGATCGGACACCTAACCAGAGCGCCGCTAACCGCAAGAATGATGACACTGCCAAGGTGAGGAATGACATCACCTTTTAGCTCCACCTGGAGGATTGGGGCATAAATCCTGCCTGTCGCGTGTGATTGGGAGGGAACCCAGGGCTGCGTGTGTCCTCCGTTTTATGTGTCGATGGCCAGTGATGGGTGAGACATCAATCTTGTCCCACCCGCAGCCGTCCGGACAGGGTCTCCCAAACAGGTGTGGGACCAGCAGGGTTCTCTTCGCATTAGGGCTGGGTTCTACATTTCAACCCGCGAGGTTCTGCACGCAGAGACGTACGCGCTGCAGTCCGACGTTTGTGTGAGCGTGTCGATCGTGACGACTCCGGCGACTGATCGCTCGTTAATAAGTCATTCTTCCGACCGTTCCGAGTTCATTGAAAACGCACACGAACCAAATCAAATGTTGATGTTCTATCAGCGCCTAACAAGCAGTAAATCACCACCGCTCACCGCGCACACACGCTCAACGGCATGCACCCCACGCGTGTTGCTGCACACTAAAACAGAGCGGCACTGCGGAGCGAGCCCTGCACGGGACGGGGGCGACCAGATCAATCATCCCCGCACTGTGTTGTTTACTGTGATGTCTCCCCCCCTCTCGCTCTGCTAGTCTCTCTCTCTCTCTCTCTCTCTCTCTCTCGCTCTCTCTCTCTCTCTCCCACCCTCTGCTAGTGTCTCTCTCTCTCTCTCTCTCTCACCCTCTGCTAGTGTCTCTCTCTCTCTCTCTCTCCCCCTCTCTCTCTCTCTCTCTCTCTCCCCTCCCACCCTCTGCTAGTCTCTCTCTCTCTCTCTCTCTCTCTCTCTCTCTCTCTCTCTCTCTCTCTCTCTCTCTCTCTCTCTCTCTCTCTCTCTCTCTCTCTCTCTCTCTCTCTCTCTCTCTCTCTCTCTCTCTCTCTCTCTCTCTCTCTCTCTCTCCCTCCCTCTCCCTCTCTCTCATATCCAAACCTTGAGCTACTCCAACGGTGTCAGCAGCTGGCCGCGTTACCATAGCGACGGGCGTCCTACCTGCAGCGGCGGCGGCGGCGGCGGGCGGGAGGAAGAAGCGGGAGCACAGATGGAGCCTCCTAATTAGCATCGTTAGCTCACCTCGTTCCCCCGTTTCATCTCCGATTGAGTCGTGTCATGTCGAGACGGTGACTGATCGCAAATGTGATGTGACTCAAGGACACAGCGACGCACAAGGGACTACAAATCACAACACAAACAAGAGGGGTGGAACGATACGCGTACCGACATTTTCCGGTACGGGTCTAGCGGTTAAATTTCGGTCCTCAATTGTATTTGATGTCTTTTCATGTGTGTAAGGCGTTTGCTTGATACAATTTAATAAATCAAATCTAAAATCTTTTTTTTCAGCAGTATGTACCTACTTCTTTGATTTCATTGTTGACATAGTTTGTTCAGGGAACCACTTTTTAAAAAACTTTTAACCCTGCTGTACCGAAAAACATACCGAAACGTGACTTAAAGACCGAGGTACGTACCGAATCGTGACTTTTCTGTATCGTTACACCCCTAATAAACAACGATGACCGCTACACTCACGTCAGGATCTGGTAAATGTCCTCCGACCGGCCCTTGCGGAGCTTCAGGATCCAGGCTCCGGGGTTGGCCTTCAGCTGGAAGTAGCCCTGTGGACAGCGGAGCAACACAGGCTTCAGAAAGAGGCCTTCAACGTCTGGCTGAATCCATGACTCAACGTGTACATAATGTTGCTTATGTGGTGCACCGTGTAGATTAGAGTGTGTTGCATTGTCCTGCGTGCTGCTGCCATCCGGGCCATGGTTCTCTTGGATAAAAGATGTCTATTTAACGTCAGCAGGACCAATCGGAGAGGCTTCAAGGTGCTGTAGGTACGATTTTATAGTTGTATAGAGATGGAGCAGAACAGAGTGGAAGAGGGCACGATTTTGGCACTAAACAACGAAGAAACCTCTCTCTCCCTCCCTCCCTCCCTCCCTCCCTCTCTCTCTCCCTCCCTCCCTCCCTCTCTCCCTCCCTCTCTCTCTCTCTCCCTCTCTCTCTCTCTCCCTCCCTCCCTCCCTCCCTCCCTCCCTCCCTCTCTCTCTCCCTCCCTCTCTCTCTCTCTCTCCCTCCCTCACTCCCTCCCTCCCTATCTTTCTCTGCGTCCCTGTTTAAGTGTTGAGTTTGAGGCAGAACAGTCATTCTCACAGCCCCCTGCCCCCTTCACAGCGGGCACACCGCTATGCCGTTCCTCACAATCACAAACGACACTCGCTCACATAATATCTCTAAAGGCGTCCCTACGGCCGCTCTGGATAAAGGCAGAGTAAACCATGATTGAACCATGATTAAACCCTGAGTCCGTCGCCGGCATCAAGCGCGCTCCCCGACTACACAGACACAGCATGGGGCCGACGGCCCGGCGGGGGGTGGGGGGGCCACACGGGGCATCACAGGGCCGCTGAGGGGGGGCCACTGACCAGGTTGGCCATGACGATGGTGTCCTGGCGGAGGGGGCGCTGGCCGGTGCCCAGGGTGAACTGGAGGCCGCGGGGGGGCTGGCCCGTGGTCAGGTCGAAGCAGTGGCCCTCCAGCAGCAGGTGCTCCAGCTCGTATTCCGCCCTCACCACCGCGTTCACCTGGAGGGGGGGGGGGGGGACACCGTCAGGGGGGAGGAGAGGGGGGGAGGGGGGAGAGGGGGGGGACACCGTCAGGGGGGAGGAGAGGAGAGGAGAGGGGGGGGGGGGAGGAGAGGAGAGAGGGGGGGGGACACACCGTCAGGGGGGTGGAGAGGAGAGGGGGGAGGGACAGCGTCGGGGGGGGAGGGACAGACAACGTCAGGGGGACAGACGGACTCCACCAGGGGGACAGACAGACTCCACCAGGGGGACAGACAGACTCCACCAGGGGGACAGACAGACAGACTCCACCAGGGGGGGGACAGACAGACAGACTCCGCCAGGGGGACAGACAGACTCCACCAGGGGGACAGACAGACTCCACCAGGGGGGCGGACAGACTCCACCAGGGGGGGGACAGACAGACAGACTCCACCAGGGGGACAGACAGACTCCACCAGGGGGACAGACAGACTCCACCAGGGGGACAGACAGACAGACTCCACCAGGGGGGACAGACAGACTCCACCAGGGGTGGGTGGGACAGACAGACTCCACCAGGGGGGGGACAGACAGACTCCACCAGGGGGGGGACAGACAGACTCCACCAGGGGGACAGACAGACTCCACCAGGGGGACAGACAGACCCACCAGGGGGGGGACAGACAGACTCCACCAGGGGGGACAGACAGACTCCACCAGGGGGACAGACAGACCCACCAGGGGGGGGACAGACAGACTCCACCAGGGGGACAGACAGACCCACCAGGGGGACAGACAGACCCACCAGGGGGGGGACAGACGGCTAGCTGGGTGTTGTGAACTAGCATAGCTCAGTTAGCTCGGCACGTGTTGGGAGCGTCAACTTCGATTCTCGTAAACCAGGAGAACTAAGTCAGAGGTACGGGCTGGCCAGCATTATTGATTTGTAGAATACGTTAGTAATAGAGTGTGGTTTTAATTGGTCACATTATTGAAAGCACTATCGATCAGCGATCGATAGTGCTTTCAATAATGTGACCAATAAAATCACATCCTACAACTACACATGATTTCTCTCTGGGTATAAGTCCCTCCCATGTTCAGCTTCACCGTAGCGGCCCGCTAATGCTTATCAAATACATTCACATTCAGTACATTTATCATAAGAAAGTGAAACAATATATCGCTGTCGGTGCAACGTTGTTCACAGAACCAAGTGGCAAGCACTAACCATCACTAGGTTAACCAATGCCCCGTATACAACAAAGATATCTAGGATAAGATGCTACATAACTAAGTACTACAACTAAATACGACATACAATCAGTGCGTACATTAAGTGCCGGGACGTACAACATACAATAGGGACAGGGTGGCTACTCAAGGGTCTAGGTGACCTTCTTCTACTGAGCCCATATCATCATCATCAGACCCGTTGGAGCAGAGAGCTGAGGGCTCGGGCGCGGCTCTGACCTCCTGCAGGTGGATGTTGTCCAGGTCGTGGGGGCTGCTCACGGCCTCCACCATCCAGCCGTCGGGGGTGATCATGTTCAGGGTGAGCAGGGGCGACTCGGGGAGCTGGCTGAAGCGAGCCGTGGGGCCGGGCGACATGGTGTCGTTGGCCAGGAAGTTCACGTCAGCCTCCAGGACCAGGCGGTAGAAGCTGAGGGGGAGGGAGAGAGTATGAGGAAGAGGAGGAGGAGGAGGAGGAGGAGGAGGAGGAGGAGGAGGGGAGGGGGAGGAGGAGGAGCTGTGGAGAGGCATGGGACTGTGAAGAGGAGGAGGAGGAGGGGGAGGAGGAGGAGGAGGAGGAGGAGGAGGAGGAGGAGGAGGAGGAGGGGGAGGAGGAGGAGCTGTAGAAAGACATGGGACTGTGAGGAGGAGGAGGAGGAGTAGGAGGAGGGGAGGAGGAGGTGTAGAGAGGCACGGAATTGTGAGGAGGACGAGGACGAGGAGGACGAGGAGGAGAAGAAGGAGAGGCATGCGAGTGTGTGTGTCTCCTTCTATGAATAGGAGAAGAAGGAGCTGGCGTATGTGTAGAAGGAGGTGTGAGTATGTACAGGAGTAGGTGTGTGCATGTATAGGAGGAGGTGTGAGTATATACAGGAGGAGGTGGGTACAGGAGGAGGTATGAGTAGGAACAGGAGGAGGTGTGAGTATGTATAGGGGGAGGTGAGTCAATACAAGAGGAGGAGGACTGAGACCGAGAGGGGAACAGGAGAGCTGTATGCTTTCCACACGGAGCCCATCAGGCACCGGGTGAGAGCGGTGTGTTAAACCACACTGAGGAGAGGTCAACATCATGCAGCCTGTTTACAGACACTCCAGAGTGAGAGACGCAGCAGAAGCAGGCCAACCGGACACAGCCCCCTCCGAGGAGGCTCAGACAGCCGTTCCATCAAACAGAAAGCACTCTTCTCTATGGGAAGCACTGAAATGATGACACATTGAGCAATGATTCACTTTCTAGGGCAGATGGGTCCTATTGAGAAAGCAGGAGATACACAATATTCTCAGAGAACAGGCAGGGAGAGCTAGCAATGTTATTGGCAGCGTTTCCAGCCAGGCAATAAGAGGCAGATCTACAGTAGGCTAGCCTCGTCATTCTCCCCATTATTACAGAGGTGAGCTTCAGGCTAATCTTTATGCAAATGCTTCATTTCGTCTGCCATTCCTCCGACACCGCGGCGCGCTAATGAATGTGTGTAATGTATCAAACGATCAATATCTCCACCGGCTTTCCTTTGCACTTAAAACCCAATTCTTCCTCATCCAGGCCTGGAGGTAAAACCGAAGCATTTTCACGAGGAAAAATGCTTTTTCTGTTAGAAGTTCATTTGAGGAAATGCGACAGTCGGTCCGTCTTCCTGGAGAAGATAGGTGGAAGGGGTACGGTTTGCTCTCTGGGGCAGAGAGAGAAGAAGGGGCAGAGAGAGGTAGATATCCAACCATAGAGAGAGAGAGAGTGCAAGAGAGAGAGAGAGAGAGACCGAGCGAGAGACACCCATCCATACAGAGAGAGAGCGCAAGAGAGAGAGAGAGAGAGAGGGAGAGACCGAGAGAGGTAGGCACCCATCCATAGAGAGAGAGAGCGCAAAAGAGAGAGAGAGAGAGAGAGAGAGAGAGAGAGAGAGAGAGAGAGAGAGAGAGAGAGAGAGAGAGAGAGAGAGAGAGAGAGAGAGAGAGAGAGAGAGAACAAGAGAGCAAGAGAGAGAGTGAAAGAGAGCGAGAGCTAGAGAGAGTGAAAGAGAGCGAGAGCTAGAGAGAGTGAACAAGAGAGCAAAAGCGAGAGAGGAGTGCAAACTGCTGCTTATGAAGATACAGAAGGCGGGACAAGAGAGACAGAGGATTAAATTACTGAGGCATAACCCAGTCACCGGAGGAAACACTCTCTCCCTTTATTGGATCGCTCCCTCGTCAGAAAGGGAGACCAATTCTCTCCAGTGAGAGAGAAAGGAGAATAAAGAAGAGGGGAATAGACAAGAGAAGCAGGCAGCTCCAACTCTGAGAGTCCCCACCACCCCCCCCCCCTCCCGGGGCCACGGCCTGGGTCTGCAGAGCGGATATGGCTCTCAGCAGGCAGCGCCGGGTTCACTCCGGTGACTTCCTGTTTTGTAAACCGCCACCAGAGCTCCAAACCCTCTCCTTCATGGTTAGGCTGCTTAGGCCCAGATTGAAATAATAATAACCCTCTTTGCTTGGAATGTTCTGCCTGGTGAGGTGAAGGTGCGCTCGCTTCAAACAGAAGGAGGAACAACCGAAAACCAAATCCCCTTGACGAATTCGCCCAGGCTGCGGTAAGAAAATAATAACGGGGTGTTGCAGATGCGTTTGGAGAACGCGCCGACAACAAATGAGTCCATCCATTACGGCCTGTAAGGCAATCACGCCAATAATTTACTAATGCTAAGGTAAAAACTATTCAATGCAATCAAATTAGATCCAGCCGGTGATCCTCCAGATTGTTAATCAAACCGTTTCCAAACCTTTCATTTGTTGTTTTTTTTCCACCACCGCAATGTTCTGAACCCCTACAGCGCACCCTGGAAGCAATTTGCTCCGAGATGCAAGGGGAGGCCCAGAGCAATAAGGTGCTGTTATTAAGCAGATTGCATCTGCTCCGCTACAACTGCACAACAGCGAGCGAGAGACAGCGATCAACAGGGAATATATATGAGAGAGAGCGAGAGAGAGAGATGGAGAGAGAGAGAGAGAGAGGGAGAGAGAGTCGGCTGAGCTAGCGTGAGCACCTGGGACGGCCCAAAGAAGCAGCTTTAATTACTGTGGAGGAAGCGGAGCCTTACCTCTTGAGGGGCATTTCGGACAACTTGGCCCGGCAGTTCATAAACACCTGCAGTTCCAGGTTGACCACTTGACTGAGCACCTGCAGGGGGGGAACGTGGGGGGGGGGGGGGGGGGGTTAGGGCTCGGAGCAAAACAAACTCTACGCAGCAGGGACATGACACCAGAACCAGGGGAGGGGAGGGGAGAGGTGGGAGACAAAGAGAGAGAGGGGTGAGGGAGGGAGGGAGGGAGGGAGGGAGTGGAAGAGAGGAAGCTGGGGGAGAGAGGGGAAACAAGAGGGGAGAGAGGGCGAGAGAAAAAAGGAGGGGAGAGAGGAGGGTGGGGGGAAGAGAGGGAGAGGGGAGAGAGACCGAAAGAGAAAAAAAAATGGGGAGAGAGGTGAAAGCGAGGAGAGTAGGGGGGGTTTGACTAAATGTAAACGAACTACAGCTGCACCCACTTAATACAGAGTATTAGGGTTGTGCGATGGCGGTATTAAGCTAGGACGTAACACGTCGTTGTAAGAGGAGAAAGGCCAGAGCTTCTCTCTGTAGCTGTGTTCGAAATCGTTCCCCATCACGGATATAGTGCACTATATAGGGTGCTCGCCATTTTGTAGTGGTGTTCGAATTCTCAGTGGTTAACTTCATGCACTATATAGTGCACTTAAAATACCAAAAATTTGAGTGTACATACGATGTTCCCTACATGTTACTCCCGTGTACCACAATGGAATACGGTCATGTTTTTCCGGAGGAGAAGAAGAAGCTGAATAACCGCGAAAACGAATACATTTGATGGAGTCTCCGGCTTTCGTTTAGAAATGTCAACAATTTATTTTGGATTTAACATAGAATATTTAACATTCAAAATTAATTTCCAAAACTTGAACAAGGAAATGTAACATTCAACATCAATACAACCTCCAGCTTTCCTCGTGAGTGCCCGGTTTGTTTACATGATGTGGGCGCATCTGTCTGCGTCACAGAAATACCCGGCGCATTCACTGACGCACATGACGTTTAGAAATGTTCAGCGTAGTGTCCGAATTCTCGTTTGTTCGCTCCCTATATAGTGCACTATATCATGAACCCTATATAGGGAATAGTGAGTGAGTGAATAGGGAACGATTTCGAACACAGCTTGTGTCTAACACTGCAGTCCGCAGTGCAGCCGGGCTCTACGGTTTCACAGAACAACCCGACAGGTGTGGTGCCCCTGCAGTCGAGCTGCGGACTCTACCGTCTGTTGTTAGGTAAATTACAGAGAGCATTACTCTGGATGAGAGTAAACTTTATAATAACATTTCACAGCAAAAAAAATCCATACAAACACACACACACACACACACACACACACACAAACACTCCTCAAAGCTTAAACGACGAGAAACTTCTTCACAAACGCCGCTGATTCAGTGTGTTCGGTGCCATTGTGCAGTGGGAGTAAAGAAAGTCGGCTTCCTGAATAGAATGCGCCTTTTACATTTCAAACGTTGGTAAAAGCCCCCAAAAGAATAGAGTCTGGTCACCTGGAACGCCTGCTCCAGTGTGACGGAACATTTAGCATAACATAAGGCGTGTTTATGCGCAGACATTTTTAACCTTTTAACATAATAATAAAAGCTGAGCACTGCTCCCTTCCCTCTCTTGATGTGCAAAGGATTCTGGCTCCTTGTGCGAGCATCAGAGAGCCCAGATAGGAGGTGAAGGAAGGGGGGGGGGAAAGGGAGGCAGGAGCACCCGGGCTTACCATGAGCAGCGACGACAGCTTCTGAGCCTCCCTGCTGAGGGGGTCCACGACGACCACCGCTTCAAACACCACCTCACCGTCACGGGGGGAGAGATGGAGCACGCTGGGGGGAGGGAGGGAGGGGGGGGAAGGGGAGAGAGGAGGAGAGGGAGGGGGGGGGAGAGGGAAGGAGGGGGGGAGGAGGGGAGTGGAGAGAGGAGGGGAGTGGAGAGGAGAGGGAGGGGTGAGGGGAGAGAGGGAAGGAGGGGGGGAGGAGGGGAGGGGAGAGGGGGAGAGGGAGGGGGGAGAGAGAGGGAGAGAAGGAGGAGAGAGGGGGGGAGAAATAGTTAGAAAGAGGAGAGGGGGGAAGAGAGAGGGAGGGGGAGAGAGAGAGAGAGAGAAAAAGGAGGGGATGGGAGGGGAGAGAGAAATGAGGAAAGAGGAGAGAGAGGAGGAGGGAGAGGGAGGGAGAGGGAGGGAGAGGGAGGGAGAGGGAGGGAGAGGGAGAGGGATGGGGAAGAGAGAGAAAAGAGAAATTTAGAGGGAGAGAAAGAGAAAAACACAAAAGAGGAAATAGCATGAGAGGGAGCGAGAGAAAGAGAGGGGGAGAGACGAAGCGAGAGAGCATTACACAGTGCTTAGTCAGCGGGGGGGGGGGGGTCATGTATTAAACAAGGGTACTCCAGGCTTTTGCCCCTGTTCCATCACATGATGAATGTGGGGGGGCTGCGCCCCATTACGGGCCGAGGCGGAGGGGGGACGCTAGGGGGACCTCTGAGGACGTGACTCCTCACCTGTGGACGTCTTTGGGGAAGGGGACGTCCTTCCTGGTCTCTCCTTTAGGGGCGCCCGACAGGAGGGCGTCCACCTTCATGATGAGCTCACTGGCTCTGTGGAGACAGGAGGCAGGGACTCAGGACAAGGTCTGAAGACGACCGGTCGGAGGGAGGGCCCGTTCGTCTCAGACCCAAATTAAAAAATCACTGACATGTTTGGACATTTAAAAAAAAGGTAGTTGTATTTTTGGCTATGGAGATGTTGACACCATCGAATCCCTAACATTGAAACATTATACGTTGAAAACAAGGTCATCTGATAATATTTGTTTTGTTTTGTTCACTAATTCAGATGCAAAGATTCAAGTTGGAGATATTCAGACAAGATATTCATAACTCCACCAAAATACGGACCCGAAAGTTCAAGGCTTAAAAATGTGAAACTGCGAAACGGAACAACTTGAATTTGAAAGGGGTGAATTCAAAACAAATACATTTGGTGACTAGATGAATGATATTTCAGTGTTACGAATTAAATTGTGTTTACATTTCGACATCCGAAATTCAATAGCTTTAAACATTAAATACATTGTGGCATTGCTTTGCTTCTGTATGAAACGTTGGCCTTCGCTCAGGAGGAACCTTCACGGCCTTCCACAAACAAAAAACATTTAAAAACGTGAACAAAAGGCTTGGATCGATAATGAAAGGAGAACGGACGGTAAACAGACAGAGAGAGAAACGATGGGGAGGCTCGAGAAGTGTTTTGGCTCAGTCACGAGAGAAAGACCCAGAGAAGGTATTTCATCTTTCCACTGAAACCCTTCAAATACATTTAAAAGAAAAGAAGGGTGGCAGAAAACAAGTGGTGGGAACACTTGGCGTAACATAACATAGCATAGCATAACATAGTAGCATAAGCATAGCATAACGATAGCGTAGCAGAACATATCCTAGAGTTGTATAACATAGCGTTACGTGGCCTTACATACCGTAACGTAGCATAACATAGCGTAGCGTAACATAACATGGAGTGGCGTGACGTAGTGTGACGTAGGGTGTCATAGTGTAGCGCGTCGTAGCAAAACATATCGTGTCGTAGCGTGTCATAGCATAATGTAACCTAGCGTGTCATAGCGTAGCGTGTAATAGCGTAGCATGTCGTAGCGTAGCATGTCGTAGCGTAGCGTAGCTTGACGTAGCGTAGCTTGACGTAGCGTAGCCTAGCGTTTCATAGCGTGTAATAGTGTAGCGTGTGGTAGCGTACTGTTTGCCCTTCATCCCCATGTGTTTGACTCTGGCCTTGACTTTCTCTGTGGAGCTGCTCCAGGTCATCTTCTCCAGCAGCTGGAAGTCCTCCAGGGTGAACTCCTCCTGGTCCCCCAGCGGCCCCAGGATCTGGGGGGGGCGCAGAGAACAGAAGGGTTCACCTCCGCCTTCCTTCCTGTTTTTTTTTGTTACCCACAATGCATTATTCAGCGCCTTGTCACACGGCGCTAAGGCCGCGTGTAAGTGGGGCACGTTGTTTAATCTGTTTAGTGTCACCGTGTTTTCGTTGTCTTTAGAGATGTGTGTGTGTGTGTGTGTGTGTGTGTGTGTGTGTGTGTGTGTGTGTGTGTGTGTGTGTGTGTGTGTGTGTGTATTTTTGTGTGTGTGTGTGTGTGACTGTTGGTGTGTGTGTCTGTTGGTTTGTGTGTGTGTGTGTGTGAGTGTGTGTGTGTGTTGGTGCGTGCTTGTGTGTGTGTGTGTCTGTTGGTGTGTGTGTGTGTGTCTGTTGGTGTGTGTGTTTGTATGTGTGTGTGTGTGTATGTGTTGGTGCGTGTGTGTGTGTGTATATGTTTGTGTGTGTGTGTGTCTGTTGGTGTGTGTGTGTGTGTGTGTGGGCCGCCTCCATCGCCGTGGCAACGTGTGTGAAGAGATTAATCGTAAGTGCCATCACCCGTTCACCGAGACACAGGCATCATCACCGGCGGTTTGGTGATGTCACACACGCAGCACATAATAAAGTATTATGGGCTGGCAGACCCACTCCGCACACCCACCACAACTAACAGGGCAAAGCAAACACGCCCAAACGCACTCAGACACACACACACACACACACACACACACGTGTTTGTGTTGGGAAACCCTCCTGAACCAACTTTATCAGCACTGCCCTCGGCGACGCCCGACCAATGCTCAAACGTCCCCACAAGTGAGGTGTTACTTTTGTGCTAACTATGTGTTACTATGTGTGTGTGTGTGTGTGTGTATGTTACAATGTGTGTGTGTGAATGCTTTAATGTGTGTGTGTGTGTGCATGTGTTAATGTGTATGTTTGGTGTGTGTGCGTGTTAATGTGTGTGTGAGAATGTGTGTGCGTGTGTCAATGTGTGTGTGTGTGTGTGTGTGTTTGTGCGTGTGTTAACGTGTGTGTGTGTGTGTGCGTGTGTTAATGTGTGTTTGTTAATTTGTGCGTGTGTGTCTGCTAATGTGTGTGTGTGTGTGTGTTAATGTGTGCGTGTGTGTGTTAATGTGTGTGTGTGTTAATGTGTGTGTGTGTGTGTGTGTGTTTGTGTGTGTGTGTGTGTTAATTTGTGTGTGTGTGTGTGTTAATGTCTGTATGTGTGTGTGTTCATGTGTGCATGTGTGTGTTAATGTGTGTGCGTGTGTGTGCGTGCGTGTGTTAACATGTTTGGTTCACTTCGTCCCAAGGACAACACTAAAGTTTAAAAGGTGCATTGTTTCTCGCGCTGAGCTCTCTGCGTCTCTGACCGCTCCCGCCTGAGCCCGCCCCAGGGTGTGTGTCCCCCCCACTACACTACGTCCATCCCCTTCAGGGCGGCTGCTCACCCTGCCGTTGGCGACCACGGCCCGCTGCCCGGCGCCCAGCTTCAGCACGTCTCTGCAGAACAGCTGCAGGCTGCGCAGGAAGCCCCCCTCCATGGTGTTGAACCTCTTCTCGAAGGCGTCGGCGTCCATGCCCTGCAGCGGGGGAACAAACCGGGGTTTAGGACGCGGGGACGGGGTCGATGGCACGAGGGGGGGGGGGGGGGCCGTGATGGACGACCGGGGCGGCCGGGCCCGGGGCGACCCCCTCCCCCCCCTGGGCGCGTCGGGGACAGAGTCAGAGCGCAGAGCATCGACACCAGACATGATGTATGCAGCGGGAGCAGAGAATCACTAACAATTCGCAGAAATCGTTGAGGCCTCTCGCCCGTGCGCCTCACTCTCCCTCCCTCTCTCTCCCTCTCTACCCTCTCCCCCTCTCTCCCTCTCTCTCCCTCCCTCCCTCTCCCTCTCTCTCTCTCTCCCTCTCCCCCTCTCTCCCTCTCCCTCTCTCTCGATCTCACTCGCTCCGGCACGTTAATATTTCATCCAGGCGACGCGCGGCCTGTCAGCCGAGGTGTGCGTGAAGAAAAATAAAATGATAGGGAATTAATCAATTCATAATTAATCTAACAAACATTTAATTAAACATTTGGCCATTTTGTCCATAACAAATCATGCGTGCACGGAGGGTGCAGTGGGGGTGGGGGGCTGGGGGTTATTAGTTTCCTGACATCGCCCCCCCCCCCCCCCCCCCCCCCCTCCCCCAACACGGGAGAACGGCAGAAATTCCAATAATGTCAACACGACTCAGTCAGCAAGTCTGTCTGGCAGCCAATAATAAACTCGTATCCCTGGACTCCCGGTCCCAGCTCGCGAGCCACAGCCCTGCTATCCGCCGTTGTTATTTCCAGCCCAATCTCTCGGCCCGCTGTTACCCCGAGAAATAATTGAGCATCTCAGTTGTTTCTTTTTTTGGGGGATGGGGGGGTAAGGCTGGTGCCACTATCCCTGACGCAACGTGTGTTATATGACCCACTGGCTCACCGGCTATTTCCTGCCACTAACGAGGGGACAGACAGCTCGGTCTTGCCGGGTGATTGGCTAATAAGGGCTATGTATATCCTGTTTGTGTGTGTCTCTGTTTACGGCGCGGTGGGCGGGTGGGCGGGCTCCGGGGGAACAGCTTGAAGGAGCCACAATGTGCCGACGAGAACAACCGCTGGTAGTAGTGAGAGGAGGAACACGGAGGGGAGAGGGGGGAGGGAGGGAGGGAGGGAGGGAGGGAGGGAGGGAGAGTGGTGGTCAGGCACGGGCGGACACAACCGAACTACACAAGCAGGACCGGCGTGGGGGGGGCCTGGAGGGGGGTTGGCTATTCATCAGGTTGTCCCTGGGGAGCGGCCAGGAATTTATATTTAAAGATCCAGTTTGAGCTGGTCCTCGTGTACCTCCTCTCCCCCATACCTCCCCCCCCTGCCTCCCCCCCCCCCCCCCCCCCCCCCCCACCGCCACTACCTGACGGATGGAGTGGAACTGACAGTGAGTAGGCCGCTCGCCTTGGCATCTGCAAGCTGTGGAGCGTCACACAGAGCTACCCAATGTGAGTGAGTGAGTCTCTCTGTCTCTCTCTGTCTCTGTCTCTGTCTCTGTCTCGGTCTCTCTCTGTCTCTCTCTCTCTCTCTCTCTCTCTCTCTCTCTCTCTCTCTCTGTCTCTCACTCTCTGTCTCCTGTCTCACACTCATGGTCTCTCCGTCTCCCTCTCCCTCTCTCTCTCTCTCTCTCTCTCATCGATCACCATTGTCCCTGGGTTGTGTGTACTCACATCAAACGAGCCACGGCCAATAAGCCCTCAGAGTCTGACAGCGCTCTAACTTTCTGTTGGGGGATGAAACGAAAGCCGTGAGACATGAAAGGGCGCCAGCGTCGGAAGCGGCGTGAGAACGCTCGCCCTGGATGCAGACAACAGCGGCAGAACCGCGGTCCGCATGAAACGGTTTTTAGTGAAGCACCTGTAAGAAGACTCACGATTTCGTCTCATTGATTCAAAAACGGCAAAGTGGTGTTCCACCATATTTTGCATGCACGTGCACGCTACATCCTTTTGTGGAGAGTTGGTGCAAGAAAGCGATTTTTTTTACAATATATTGTTATCGGACGTTTCGGTAACGCCAGTAGAGAAGGTTACGATGGTCCGCTTTCGTTTTCACGGATTACCCTTTCTCCTTGTTTTCAGTTTTAAGATTCAACCACTTGTAGATTTTTTTCTATTTTTCTCTATTGTCTAGCTTTCAGAGATTTTCAGAAATGTTACTTTTTTTAACAATAATTATTATTTTTAGATATTTTCCGAGTACCCACCCTGGAGTACTCCAAAGTACACCACGGCAGGGTATGTGTACCCCTATTTGAGAACCCCTGCTCTAACACACCACATTCTACGTTCCACATTCTACAGTCCGAGACGTTTTGTAGGGAGAGGAGCGCACGCGTGCGCTCCTCTCCCTACAAAACGTCTCGGACTGTAGAATGTAGAACGTAGAACGTAGAATGTAGAACGTACAACACCGCAGTGCTCTCCACTCCACTGCGTGGCGCTGGCCTGAGGTCACCTGAAGCAGGAGGTCCTTCATCTTGGCCCCGCCCTTCAGCAGGTCCTGGGTCGCCCCCTTCAGCAGCGTCTGGGTGAACTCCAGCGCCACCTTGTTCTTCTGGGTGAGCAGTGCGCTCCACAGAGCCCGGTACACCCTGGTGTCCTCCAGGCCCGAGCGGCTGCTGCCCGGGTTATCGATCACCCCAACACGCACGCCCGGGGACTTCCTCTAAGGGGGTTTACATGGGCACACACACGCACACGCACACACACACACACACACACACACACACACCACACACGTAAGTGAGTATAGGTACACGTTGACAAATGCGCAGGCACAAACATACAGACACACGCACAGACACGTACGCATGCATGCGCACGCACACACATTAACACATGCGCACACAGAAATATATACTCACACACGTTAACACACGCGCACACGTAAGTGTATATATACCCTAACAAATGGGCAGGCACAAACATATACACACACACACACACACACACACACAGTGTGGATATGTATCACATTTCTCATATCATTGTAACTGTCACAGAGCAGAGTGAGGGAGGGGGAAGTCGCGGCAGGAGATGTTTGCTTGCGTTCGGCTCCAGCTCCTACGAACATAATGTGTGGAGTTTATTTAAAGACTGAGCGAGCGTAGTCATAGTTTAGCAGAGAATGAATCTCTTTGCATCCTCTATCTTGGACAAGCGTATACAGGTGAATATGTGGCTTTAAATCTTCAGCATCTTATACATCTTCTATAGACATTAATAAATCATCACCCGGCCGTCACTCTTCAAAACATACTAAATTAACTACATTTCTGGGCTATACTTTACAGCTCCACCCTCACCCTTGGCCCTGTTGTCCCCGAGGGCGGGCTGAGTGAAACCTTAGATGTGTGCAGCGTTTAAATCCCTCTTTATTTATGTGGCTGTTACTCTGAGATTAACAGCCGCGACACTCATCAGCCAGACAGGCCAAGGTGAGCGCGGTCCCCAGTGGATACACTGTTTTTTTATTCCTTCTGAGGCCTGCCACCACAGCTTCTAATTAAACCCGCGCAGCCCAGCGCGACACACTACATAAAAAGCAGCCGTTGCATTGATTGGCCGCTCGTGATTCATTTCACACCGCAGAGTGAGAACATAAAAGTGCTACCAGAGGATATGCAGATGTTGGGAGATGCTGGTGGGTCCAAAATAAACAATGAAGGGAAACAACGGAAAGTACTTCAGGAGAAACCGGTAGCGATGCTAAGTGAGGAAAGAGGGCCGGGGATGGGGTCTGCTCCTAAAGAAGACGGACTCTTTCACGAAGAGGCCAAATGACACTGTTGACGCGAACTTCAGAATTGTTTGGATCTAAATTTGAAAAAGGGAAAAGTTTCGGAGGCGCACCAAAGATAAATGACGCACACGCGCCGCACGATACACACACACACACACACACATGGGGCGTAAAAGGATGAACGACGGAGGCGATGTCAGAATGCCAGATCAATTTAAAAACACTTTTTGTATCCAAAATGCAAGTTCTCTTTCAACACTAGTGATCTCAGCAATATATTCGGAATATATTCTCTACTCAAAGCTCAGTCCTCAGTGATGGAATCGCCCGCTCAGTTTGTGCTGAAGGCCAAAAGACGAGGCAACCATGGCCGCCTGTTACTGAAGCTCCTGTGGTAGAAACGAGCATTTAGATCCACTAACGGCCTCTAGGTGATTCACTGTAGAGCCTATAATGTAGTTCCTCCAGCGACCTGTAGGTGGTTCACGGTAGAGATTAGCATGTAGTCCCTCCAGCGACCTGTAGGTGGTTCACAGTAGAGACTAGCATGTAGTTCCTCCAGCGACCTGTAGGGGGTGTTACCCGTTGTGAGTGACCCGTTACCATCCTACACAGCGAATTCATTTTTCATTCTTGTAATATAAAGACACTATATTGTTTTTCCTTTTCTTCTCACGGTGGCTAGTTCATTTCAGAATTCTTTATTTTGCATGGTACTGCTTGGAAGTTTTATTTAGTCCAAAAGTTTCAAGGGTTGAATATTAAAGAGTTTTCTTCATAGACTACCGAAAGGCAGCCATTCAAGTCCCACCCTCAATGTGTGTGTGTGTGTGTGTGTGTGTGTGTGTGTGTGTGTGTGTGTGTGTGTGTGTGTGTGTGTGTGTGTGTGTGCGCACGCCTCACCACGTGCTTCAGTGCGCCCGCCAGCAGCCGCTGCCCCGCCTCCGTCTCCAGGTCGCCCACGATCCACGTCGTCACGCCACTCATCCCGTCCTCGTCTGCGGCGACCAATCAGCAGCGAGGAGCCGGCGGCGACCAATCAGCAGCGAGGAGCCGGCGGTGACACGAGCACATTGTAAGCTGATTTAAATACACGTCTCTGACCGGTGATCACTCACAGCGCTTCAGTCAGGGCCTCACACTCACCCATTCATACACATTCATCCACCCATTAATTGACCTAGTCATCACACATTCATTCGCATTCATCCACCCATTCACACAAAAATATTCATCCACCCATTCTCACATTAATTCACCCATTCATACACACATTCAGCCATTCATGCATAATGTCACAATCCTACTGTTGGGTAATGTTAAGCAGGTGGGTAACTGGTTGTTGTGCTAACTGTGGGAGTGGCTCCCCTGATTGGCCTTGATTAATGTCACCTGAGGGATCCAAGATGGTGGACAGAAGCAAGATGGTGTCTGGATAGACAGCATGGTGCCCAGACTCGGTTACACTCAGAAACCATAAGACTATGTAAAGCCTACTCACCCTCATACAAGGACACTACCAGAATTAGGATTCATACGGGGAACGTGACCGCTCCTTTGCTGTCTATGTTTGTCAAGTGTTCGTCTATGTTATATGTCAAACAATAACTGAACGGGACAGCTACCGTTCACCCCAACGCTCGGGCTATCCCCCATCAAGAGAGAGAAGGACCAGAGCTCGCCAGGGACCCAGGTGAGTCACTTCTTACGTGGCCGGAAGCTAGCTGCCTGCCAGCTGTGTTTTGCTACCATTTATGTGTCTCGACTCCTGCCCTGACAGAGGGCCGTTTCCAATATACCAGTGGGGTCGTGACTATAACCACTTTAATTTACCCATACCCACATTCTTTCACCCATTCATCCATCAACACATTTATTCACAACCGCATTCATTCACACATTCATACGCCGGTGTCAACGGGAGCCGTAAGAGTTGGCCGTCTTGCTCAGGGGCATCTTGACCCCTGGCTAGGAGGGGACGGGGATCGAGCCGGCAACCGACCGGTTTCCAGAGCACCTCATCACCCCCCCCCGGTCCCCCTGGTGGAATCAACGGGACGCCGTGTGTCCTGTGTACTGAACACCCGTCTCTGTACCCGCTGTGTGTGACACCAGCCCCAGGTAGGCAGCGCAAGAAGGAAAATAGATTTCATTTCTTAGTACTTCTTCACTGCTCGTCATCACATTGCTTCGGTTGACTTCGGAGAGTCTCGTCCTTTGAAAGGTGCTTTTTTTCCCCCCTCTTTCCAACGATAGTCTGGTGCAGGAAGGAACGCAGAAATGGAAGTGCATGTGTGGGAGACGGATTCAGAGAGCGTGAAAGAGAGAGCGAGCGCGAGAGAAGGAGCGAGAGAGAGAGAGAGCTAGAGCGAGAGAGATTTGACAGAGAGCTCAGGATATTAGAGCAGAATTGTGCCATCTGTCACACCTTTATTCATCCAGTCAGTCAGTCAGTCCAGTCAGTCGGTCAGTCCATCATGGATTCAGGCGGAAAGAGAACCTGTCAGCAAGTCATCATGTTGCTTCATGTCAGTCAGTCAGTCAGCCGAGTCAGTCAGTCAGTAGTTCAGTCAGCCAGTAAGTCAGCCAGAAACCCAGTAAGTCAGCCAGGCCTCCGGCAGCCAGCCGGTCTTTAAGTCAGCCAGGTAGTCAGGAAGTCAGCCAGGCAGCCAGGCAATAAGGCAGTGAGTAAAGCAATCAGGCTACTTAGCCTCATAAAGCCAAACGACAATCGTGGCCCAGGGAGCGAAGTGATGGCTCCCTTCAGCCCGCTGGCCGGCAGCCAATCAGAGAGCCCGTAATTATCTTGCTGAAGATGCAGCCTATTGTGCCTCAGCAAAGCCCAGCGGCGGCGCTCAGAGAACCACCTCAAAAAGAACATTGTTCAGTGTTTCCCCGACGATGGAGGAGCGAGGTGTTTGAGGTAATCTAGGCTGATGTGTGCGTGCACCGTGCTGATGTGCACGTGTAAATCGCTGATGTGGATGCGCACGGGCCGACGTGCACTTTCCCCTGCATGTGTCTAATGTGCACTGGGCTGTGGTGCACGGTGCTATTAAGCACATGCACAGTGCTCACGTGCATGCGCACGGTGCTGATGTGCACGTGCACAGAGTCTTTATTGCGAGTGAGGGCGCATTCCAACAGAAACGGTCTCCTCCAAAAACATCACTAGGAAAAGCATGCGGGCGCAGTATGAGCTCCAGCCAAATGTTTCTGGCATTAATGTTATTTATCAGGCTGCAGTTTGGAGCCATCCCATCCGAAGGGTTTCATAATACTGATGCTTCTGTTCTACACCCTCAGATATTATGTAGGCTAATTTAAGTCCCTTTCTCTCTTTATGCTGTGTACGTTTAGTCTCAAGCCATTCATTAGCTAATGCCCTGACTGCATCCTCATGCATTTTGTATTCTTCTATAGCAGAGCACCATGTTGAGTATTTTTACGCAGTATTTCTCCAGTATTTCTCCAGTATTTCTCCAGTATTTCTCCAGTATGCACCCCTCCAAGGTGGGGCAGTCGGGGGCACCTATGATGTGTTTTTTTAATAAAACAAATAGCATTTGAGGCACCTGCATCATTTCTAATAATACAAATATATATAATACGTAATATATCTGAAAGAAATGTGGATGGCTGACTGCAGTGGCGCCAGTGTTCCAGCGGAGGCGCTCTTCCACCACTGGAGGCCTGCAGGGGAAACACAGCTGTAGAGACAACGCTCCTAGAGACAAGGCTCCTAGAGACAACGCTCCCAACGCTCCTAGAGACAACACTCCTAGAGAAAACGCTCCTAGAGACAACGCTCCTAGAGACAACGCTCCTTGAGACAACCCTCCTCGAGACAACTCTCCCAACACTACTAGGGACAACGCTCCATACACTCCTAGAGACAACGCTCCTAGAGACAACGCTCCCAACGCTCCGCTCCTAGAGACAGCGCCCCGAGAGACAACGCTCCCAACGCTCCTAGAGACAACGCTCCTAGAGACAACGCTCCCAACGCTCCTAGAGGCAATGGTCCTAGAGACAACGCTCCTAGAGACGACGCTCCCGACACTCCTAGAGACAACGCTCCTAGAGACAACGCTCCCAACGCTCCGCTCCTAGAGACAGCGCCCCGAGAGACAACGCTCCCAACGCTCCTAGAGACAACGCTCCTAGAGACAACGCTCCCAACGCTCCTAGAGGCAATGGTCCTAGAGACAACGCTCCTAGAGACGACGCTCCCGACACTCCTAGAGACAACGCTCCCAACGCTCCTAGAGTCAACGCTCCTAGAGACAACACTCCTAGAGACAACGCTCCTAGAGACAACGCTCCTAGAGCCAACGCTCCTAGAGACAACGCTCCTAGAGACAACACTCCTAGAGACAACGCTCCCAACACTCCTAGAGACAACGCTCCTAGAGACAGCGCTCCTAGAGACAACGCTCCTAGAGACAACGCTCCTAGAGACAATGCTCCCAACACTCCTAGAGACAACGCTCCTAGAGACAACGCTCCCAACGCTCCTAGAGACAACGCTCCGTGAGAAGACGCTCCTAGAGACAACGCTCCTAGAGACAACGCTCCTAGAGACAACGCTCCAAACGCTCCTAGAGACAACGCTCCGTGAGAAGACGCTCCTAGAGACAACGCTCCTAGAGACAACGCTCCCAACGCTCCTAGAGACAACGCTCCTAGAGACAACGCTCCCAACGCTCCTAGAGACAACGCTCCCAACGCTCCTAGAGACAACGCTCCTAGAGACAACGCTCCTAGAGACAACGCTCCGTGAGAAGACGCTCCTAGAGACGACGCTCCTAGAGACAACGCTCCTAGAGACGACGCTCCTGGAGACAACACTCCTAGAGACGACGCTCCCTACTCAGACGCTGGAGGTGCCCCCCCCAGCGCCCTCTGGGGAGGCGCCCGGGGGCGGCTCACCGTTCTTGGTGAAGTACTTCATCCTCTTGGCCACCACGGCGGTGCGGTCCCTGGAGTCCAGGTAGGAGAACATGGTGCTGTCCTCCCAGTCGTCCGCCACTGTGAGGAGGAGAGGGGGAGAGACACGCCTCCGACTTTAGTAACCGCGGCAACCAGCGAGAGGCGGTGGAGCGAGGCGACGGCGGGGCGGTGGGGGGGCTCACCTGGGGAGGCGGTGAAGTCCAGGTACCTCCTCTCCGTGCTGAGGACCAGGGGGTTGATCCTTAGCACCACGTGGGGCTGCTCCATCAGGTAGTCCTCCACGTCAGACGCCTCCGTCAGCTGGCCCTGGGGGGGGGACAGGAGTCAGTTCACTGAGGGGGGGAGGGAGTCACTGCACTGTAGACTAGGGGGGGGGGGGGGGGGGGGACAGGAGTCAGTTCACTGAGGGGGGGAGGGAGTCACTGCACTGTAGACTAGGGGGGGGGGGGTTCAGTTCACTGTAGACTAGAAGGGGGGGGGGACGAGAGTCACTTCACTGTAGACAAGGAGGGGGGGCAGGAGTCACTTCACTATGTACTAGGGGGGGGGGGGGGGGGGTTCAGTATGTTCAGGAAGATTCAGCACGATTCCCCCCTCCCCCCGCTGGCCCGTGGTCACACTGCTCCCAAAGGCTGTGGCCTGGGCACGATTGCTCCTTCATACATACGTCATCACGTCGTAATACGATAAATACGTCATCACCAAGCGTGGTGTCCAGCTGCGACTGAATGCCGTCGTCGGCCCAAATTTCAAGCAAACACTCGACTTCACTATCGCACCAACGTAAACCCACTCGTGAACCGCTTGCCGCCATTGTTTAAAATGATTGTTGTGGGGAAGAAGGGTATGGACCTATTAAGAAAGAAGGGTCGCGCAAGGACTACGTCATCCAGCTCACGTTGCGTATCCGCGCGTGTGCGCGTGTCGTCTCATTAGCATCTGTACTTTGGCCACGGCACTCCTCTCCCAAGTGTGCCGTGGCCAAGGGGCTGTTCCGTGCTGGAATACGGAAGGCGTGGTCACACTAGCCAAACGTTCTAGACTTTAGTATGCAAATGAGCTCGGGCACGGGGCCGCGGCCCTAGTGTGAGTGGCCCCTAAGGGGGGGGGGGGGGTCACTGAATGGGGGAGGGGGTCACCTCACTGTGTCTAGGGAGGGGGAGAGATGGATTCTTGTGATCGATTAAAAAATGTCACATGATAAAATGTCATAAAATAAAAAAATATTGCTTTAATGTATTGCTCTAGGGTTAAGGTTTCACTGTGGGAACACAACCGCCGAGATTAAAACGACCTGCACATATCTGTACTCGATGCCGATTGGAAATGTGAGCAATAAAATCCAATCCCATACCTGATATATTCTACAAATATAAAATGGTGGCCACACTACTTGGCGTCACACAGACCTAATCATGAGAGTGGACACAACTGTGTTCGGGAGTCTATATTGCGACTTTAATGTGCGACATCAACTATGTCGTGTTCAGCCGCGTGATTTTTAAAAACGACCGACATTTCGAACTTTCGAAGTTCAACCCACGCGTTGAACCACATGGAAGCCAACAATCGCACAAAAGCTTCCTTCACAGCGTTTCGCACAATTTACAAAAATCTCAATAAACATCTCGCGGGCCGAGTCCTTGTGCTTGGGTTCAGCGAGGAGCCCGTCTCCCCCCTCTCCGTGGAGCTCGACGCAACCTTGGTGGGCTGGTATTGTGTGAACGCCGTTCCTCCGCTCCATCCAGTCTATTCATCACAGGGTCAACAGCGGGAACGCACTGCTGGGCGTGCATGAATGGATCGGGCTAGCATTGAAGCGTTGCATCACCCTCCCTCCGAGTCACCTGGGTGCACGGCTCCCATAGAGCACTGCGGTCCCGTGGTGCACCAGCACGCTGGGGAAGGGGTGATGGCTATGGGTCGACCTTAGGGCTGAACCAGCACGCTGGGGAAGGGGTGATGGCTATGGGTCGACCTTAGGGCTGAACCAGCACGCTGGGGAAGGGGTGATGGCTATGGGTCGACCTTAGGGCTGAACCAGCACGCTGGGGAAGGGGTGATGGCTATGGGTCGACCTTAGGGCTGAACCAGCACGCTGGGGAAGGGGTGATGGCTATGGGTCGACCTTAGGGCTGAACCAGCACGCTGGGGAAGGGGTGATGGCTATGGGTCGACCTTAGGGCTGAACCAGCACGCTGGGGAAGGGGTGATGGCTATGGGTAGACCTTAGGGCTGAACCAGCAGGCTGGGGAAGGGGTGATGGCTATGGGTCGACCTTAGGGCTGAACCAGCACGCTGGGGAAGGGGTGATGCTATGGGTCGACCTTAGGGCTGAACCATTTGGGGAGATCATCTAATTGCGATTATTTCGACAAATATTGCGATTGCGATTTCGTTTGCGATTTATCTTTTTAAAGTTCCTTATGTTCTGTATTATTCACTAAACATGCAATAAATCCTCCTGTGGTATGACCAACACAACACACTTCAACACACTGTGGAATGGTAGCTACTAGGGTTGCCGCGGTGTGGACATTTTCACACCGAGTAATACACTCGTGTCAACACCGGTATTACCGGTATAAACGGTATTAACTTTGAAACTATAGGTCAACCGCCATCTTCTCCGTCAACTCTCCTCTCACACGCCAATTCTCGGCGTCTTATATATAGTATATATATATATATATATATATATAGTATAATATAATTTTATATATCATAATATCACGGCCAAAAGCTCTGTGCGCCTCCGGATGGCCGTAGCGCGGGGAGCTCACGTAGGGATTGGGCTTTGCGGGGTTTGTTTACCGGCGTTGCTATGGTTACCGGTCTTGTAAGGAAGCACGTCAATTCTCGGCGCGACAATTCTCCCGCACAGAGCAGAACTGTGGCCTATTCTACACATTTGAATTTTCTTAATTATAATTATATTATTCATTTTTACTGAATTTGTTTTTTATTACTGAAAAAAACAAAAACAAAAAAAAATCGGTGTTACCGGTGTGCAACACCGAGTAATCGGTGTTGCACACCGGAAACACCGATTACTCGGTGTTACCGGTGTGCAACACCGAGTAATCGGTGTTGGCCTCCACACCGGTAACTCCGGTAATACCGTATACCGCGGCAACCCTAATTCATATTATAACTTCTTTATTTAACTATTGAATTGAAAAAGAAACATAAATATGAATCTTGCTAATCTCCAGCCAATAACAGAAATCAAATCCCCCCAAAAAAGAAAATCATAATCAGGATTATTTTGGTCAATATTGAAATCACGATTATTTAAACGATTATTTTTGAGTTTGAAAACATGACGCAATAATCAGCATTTCTCTCCAAAAAACAGTTTGTAACCCAGAACTTTGAGATAATACACAAAAAAAATACACAAAATGATAAAATAGAAAATGTTGAAATCGAAAATAATGTACAGATATGTATTCAGCTGTTCTGAAAAAACGTTTTAACTAGATTATATCAGTCTGGTGATCGTTTTACACTAAAACCGAAACGGCGATCAAAGTGAGCTGACTGGCCCGGCCTGGGGGGAGGTGGGGGGGCGGGGGCCGGTCGTACCATGAAGGCGGCCCTCTGGAAGACGTTGGTGGCGTCCATGATGCGCTGCAGGAGGAGCGTCTCCAGCTCCTCGGGGTCCATCTCCCCGGGGTCCAGGGGCACGCCGTTGAACAGCGCCACGGGCAGAGCGCCCAGACCGCTCTCCTGGTAGAACCGGGGGCCGGCCTGGGGGAACCACACACGCCTCGGTCAGGGGGGGGGGGGGACATGACTGGAGGCCCCCCTGACTGGACACACGCCTCCGGGGGGGGGGGGGGGGGGGCATGCCTCGAAGCGTGTGTCCAGTCAGGGGGGGCTCCAGTTAGGGGGTGACTGAGCCCCCTAACTGGTTGCCCCCTAAATTATTTGTAATTAAATAAATACGGAGGTACTTCTTTGCAGAAACACTTATTATTGTGTTTGTAATGTAAACGTATTCGCCTCCAGGTTAGACAGTTATATAGCACCGATTTATATATACATTATCGATATATATATTTCCTACTTATATATCGATAGATTTTTATATAAATATAAATGTTACCCAATATATAGAGAAAACCAACGCATATTATGTGTTAGGGGCAGCACCTGAGTTTGTCTGAGGTCTTTGTGGGAAGGTGATAAGCTGATCACCTTATCAATCAATCAGAGGTTATGCATACAATACTATATTTAATCAAGCGAGTGAGTCCTGAGTGTAAACCGCTCTGCGTGGCGATGGGGTTTGGTTTTTGTCCTTCTATGTTTAAGACTCTTAAGTTCCTGCTCATTACTGGCTCCTGTGGCCGTTAAGTGAACTGCAGTCTGCCTGAGCAGGATTGTGACGATAACAATCAGAAACTAATCTCACATATCATCATATGGTAATGTTGTACCAATTAAAAAGTAAATGTTAAAGTTTGACTTCCTTCCCTTTCTATGGCAAAACCATTTTACATTATAAATGAGCCAATAGGCTTCTATGGAACAGAGCTAGTTTTTATAGTTCAATTACAACCCGTTCATATATTGGCCATTTAAAGCAATTCATGCATTTTAAAATCCTACAATTAGTGCCTTTAATGATGTGTATTTTAAAATGGCACTTAGAATAATAAGAGTTCTCCATCCTCAACATTCATGGGCGTGGGCCCCATGTATGTTTAATTGGTACCTGTCTCCTCTCATCGTATTCTGAGTCCAGCCCCAGAATCCTTCCTGCGTTGGCTTTGGGGAATTTCCTCTTCAGGAAGGCGGTGATGGTATCCACGGACAGAGACTCCCCGACACGGATTTTGCTGTACATCTGCAGGAGCAGAGAGGGACCGGGAATCAGCTCACAGCATCCGACCGCCTTGTCTTGGACTCACCTGCCCACGTCTGGGAGCGAGTCGACGCCTGAAGCAATGAAACTCCTCTCTCGTCAAGTCTCGTAATGTCTCACAAGGCTGGTGCCAAGACCACACACACACACACACACACACACACACACACACACACACACACACACACACACACACACACACACACACACACAGGCACACACAGACACACAGAGAGGCAAACACAGACACACAGAGAGACACACACACACACAGAAACAGAGACAAACACACACGTACACACAAATACACACACAGTAAAAACAATAACTCCTCATACCCCGTGAGATGCAGCAGTGCCTGGTACACACACACACACACACACACACACACACACACACACACACACACACACACACACACACACACACACACACACACACACACACACACACACACACACACACACACTCCAGGTATTGCGGGATGGTAACCCTGGTAAACTAAAGGGGGCGTTGGTTGTACTCACAGAAACCACGGAGGTCAGCGCCTGTGACAGGTCGTACTCCTCGGCGATGTAGCTCAGGAGGCGGTAGAATGCGACCCCCACGTCCGTGAACCCGTCTACCTCCTCCTCCGTGTTCACGACGAAGATGAACCCGATTCTACGGGGGGGGAGAGAGGACAGCCGTCAGCCGCTGGAGGTCAGAGCGGCTGCCTGGTGACGACGGGGCGATAAGGCCTGAGCGGGCTGCGGACACATGATCCTGGTGCTCCCGGGAGCCTCCGGTACGTACCTCAGAGGGATCATGTGTTTGTAGAAGAGCTCCGAGAGCTTCACCAGCTCCACGGTCTGCTGGTGGGCCGGGTCCAGGAACAGCACCTGAGCACAGGCAGCAGCTGCTTCAGCAATGATCCTCAGGATTTGTGTTAAAGGGGTTTCTTTGGGTTTGGTAAAACAATGTGAAAAACTGTACAATATTTGCATTTGTTAAAACGAGAGCATTCCCTAACATCATTAAACAATTCAAAACGGACCGCGGTCTTACCTCCTAAACGTATGATATACTAGTAAAGCCTTTACGATATGTTGAGCATCGGTATTGTGACAGCCACCCGATACTCCCCCCACTCAAGACGAGTCCCCCCCCCCCGGGCACTGCTTGTCGCTGAGCACCGGCAGTATATCGCGTTACACTTATTGTGCGTTGTACGTCCTGCCACTTAAAAATAGTACTGAGTATTGTGTAGCATCTTATCCTGGCTATCTCTGGTGGATACAGAGAATGGGTTAACCTAGTGAATGTTGGTGCTTGGCACTTGGTTCTTTGAACATCCTTACTTTACCGACAGAGATATATTGTTGTTTCTCCTAAACTCTCACCAGGTTAACTCTAACCAGGTTAAACTCTCACCAGGTTAACTCTGACCAGGTTAAACTCTCACCAGGTTAACTCTGACCAGGTTAAACTCTCACCAGGTTAACTCTAACCAGGTTAAAGTCTCACCAGGTTAAACTCTCAACAGGTTAACTCTTACCAGGTTAACTCTGACCAGGTTAAACTCTCACCAGATTAACTCTAACCAGGTTAAATCTAACCAGGTTAAACTCTCAACAGGTTAACTCTTACCAGGTTAACTCTAACCAGGTTAAAGTCTCACCAGGTTATCTCTAACCAGGTTAAATCTCACCAGGTTAACTCTAACCAGGTTAAAGTCTCACCAGGTTAACTCTAACCAGGTTATCTCTAACCAGGTTAAAGTCTAACCAGGTTAACTCTCACCAGGTTATCTCTAACCAGGTTGAAGTCTAACCAGGTTAACTCTCACCAGGTTATCTCTAACCAGGTTGAAGTCTAACCAGGTTAACCCTCACCAGGTTAAAGTCTTACCAGGTTGAAGAAGTTGCGGCGGATCTGGCGGATGACCCCGGGGAACGTGGAGCGGAGCAGCTCCTGCACCCCCGAGGGCCAGCCCCGGTACATGGGGTCGCTCTCGATGTCGTTCATCCACTGTGGGGGGGGGGGGGGGGGGGGGGGGGGGTTAGACACGGACTCTCTGTGACTCTGGCTGGGTTTCAGTATATATTCATGAGCACCCAGTGGGCAGCACCCAGGTGGACGCTGCACCAGATGGATAGATAGGTAGTGGCACACACACACACACACACACACACACACACACACACACACACACACACACACACACACACACAGGCAAACACACACACACGCACGCACGCACGCACGCACGCACACAGTAAAGCTTACGGGAGCTAGAAAAGCGCTATATAGATCCAATCAATTATTATCATTATCTGCAGTGTTTGGATAGAGAATTCATTGAAAAAGGAAGCAAGCAGACAGTATTCTCCTACAGTTGGACTTGTATTCCTCATTTGGCCGTCTTCTAACCAAGTGCAAGCCTCTCTGCTGCTGTGAGTGTCTGTATGGCACTAATTAATAATCAGAATACCTGACAAGCTAAAGGACTATACCAGTCTGGCTGATAAGCTAAACACACTATAACATCCGTTACCAATATAATTAGTCAAAATCATTTGAAAAGCGCACGTTGTCCCGAAGTTGTCTCGATGACCACAAACGTAACAATAGCCATACACCACTGTGCTCTTTGTGATAAGGCCTTTAGTAAAGTACTGTCGAGGCAATCATCCACTGTCGTGTTATCCACAAACTCCGTACTGAGTGACGCACATTAGTTCCAAAAGACCAAAGTGTTGTGTGGCCAATGTGTACATTTCTGGTGAGCACGCATGCGCAAAATGTAGCTTGGTAGAATCGGTTCAAGAAAGCGATTTTGACCGAAAGACATCGGTAACGGTTGCCCGGTGAAGCCAGGACAGACGGCGACGACGGCGTGATCAGACCGGCATGACAACAGCAGCATACGATCAACATCAGACAACACAAGTTTTCCTTTAGGCCAGCAACGCTCGGTACAGAAAGTGCCGATACCAGCATCGCCCAACGCTCGGTCTCACCTCACCTTGGGCTGTGAAGATACCACTTTGGGTGTTAGGGACGTGTTATGACGATGGCTGTTTAAGAGTATATACTGCTCGGAAAGCTATTCATTTAGCTTCTGGGAGCTAGAGCAAGGTCGATACATTGTGGGTTAAAAATAATACTTATTTTTTTCGAAAGCTGTGCGTAAACATACGCTGCGCGCACGCACACAAACAAACACACACCTTAACATTGACTATAGCTGTAAAAGCAGGACCCGACCCCCTTGTTGAATGTGTCTATTATCCTGGACTTAATATATCACATTCATGTGTTTGGCATTTTTTCAGAGCGTCTTAAATATTAAAATGGCCAATAGGGACAAAACTAAAGTTTGGACGTTTTTAATTTGATCGCTTTCACTGGCTCCCTTCCCAGTTTATAATTGAGGTTTTTGGCAGACGAGGGACTGTTGCAATAGTCTGATGAGTACTAGCCACGCTAATCCATGCCCGCTGTGTGGGATCTGAACAAAGCACCTGCAGTGCTGAGAGAGAGAGAGAGAGAGAGAGAGAGAGAGAGAGAGAGAGAGAGAGAGAGAGAGAGAGAGAGACAGAGACAGAGAGAGAGATGTAGAGAGAGAGAGAGAGAGAGAGAGAGAGAGAGAGAAACATGCCCGTTGTGTGGGATCTGAACAAAGCACCTGCAGTGCTGAGAGAGAGAGAGAGAGAGAGAGAGAGAGAGAGAGAGAGAGAGAGAGAGAGAGAGAGAGAGAGAGAGAGAGAGAGAGAGAGATGTAGAGAGAGAGAGAGAGAGAGAGAGAGAGAGAGAGAGAGAGAGAGAGAGAGAGAGAGAGAGAGAGAGAGAGAGAGAGAGAGAGAGAGAGAGAGAGAGAGAGAGAGAGATGTAGAGAGAGAGAGAGAGAGAGAGAGAGAGAGAGAGAGAGAGAGAGAGAGAGACATGGAGAGAGAGAGAGAGAGACATGGAGAGAGAGAGAGAGAGAGAGAGAGAGAGAGAGAGAGAGAGAGAGAGAGAGAGAGAGAGAGAGAGAGAGAGAGAGACACAGAGAGAGAGAGAGAGAGAGAGAGAGAGAGAGAGAGAGAGAGACAGAGAGAGAGAGAGAGAGAGAGAGAGAGAGACATGGAGAGAGAGAGAGAGAGAGAGAGAGAGAGAGAGAGAGAGAGAGAGAGAGAGAGAGAGAGAGAGAGAGAGATGTAGAGAGAGATAGAGAGACAGAGACAGAGAGAGAGAGAGAGAGAGAGAGAGAGAGAGAGAGAGAGAGACAGACAGACAGACAGACAGACAGACAGACAGACAGACAGACAGACAGACAGACAGACAGACAGACAGACAGACAGACAGACAGACAGACAGACAGACCATGATGGCTGGATGTCTGATGTCCAGGGCGTAGCTGTCCTCCACCACGCCCACAGGCAGCCTGAGCATCTTCCCCTGGTGCTCCCCGGTGACGCCCAGGTTGTGGAGCCCCTCCAGCACCCGCGCCTCTCCTCGGAGCATGTCCAGAATGCTGAGGAGAGCCAGGCACACATCACAGGTTAGTATGTATCGGCTGAGGCCGGGGCCGTGTGGCGCTGCAGACTTTGATTCATTGGGAGGAGAGTCTCTAGGCCACCGGTCCAGTACTTGATCCTTCTTCTTTCAGCTTCCTGCCGTCGTTGTGGAAGGCAGCAGCCCCGCTCCCCCCCCCCCCCCCCCCCCCCCCCCCCCACCCCACCCCTACCCCCAACCCAGCCAGATGCCCTACCTGAAGGGGGTGTGAGTGTCCAGATCGATGTTCTGCCCGTTGATGAAGAGTGCGGCGTCTCCGGGGTGGAGCCCCAGTGTCTCGCTCAGACGCTGCAGGGAGGAAGAGCCGGCCGTCAGTGAGGTGTCCATCAGAATCAGAGTCAGCCTCTTAGTTAGCCCCGTACGGCGACGCCCGGGAACATATAAAGTTAGTAAAATGTTCATCGGACTCAGAGAACCCTTATTTAGCACCGTACATCTACGCCCAGAAAAATATACAGTTACAGCAGAACTACCGAGGAGAAGAACTCATTTATATGGCAGGGTTCAGTGTGCACAGGGATAAGAAATGACTTTCATAAGGCGTGATGCTATCAGACCGAGCGAACCACGTCTGGGGGACGGAGTCTGAATCCGCTAAGGAGCGCGGCACACCTTTTGGTTTTCCTCGATTTCTTTTCTCATCTCCGGCTTTATGGTCACTCTTGTCAGTGATCTGTGGGAACAGTAAAGCGTGTACAGTCACCATCAGCTTTTTCAACCCCCCCCCGTCGACGGTAAAAACACACTTTTTAATCTCCAGAATTCTACGGGCACCTCATGGCGGTACGTGGGACATCGTGTTCCCCGTTAACATTCACGCCAACAATCGTTGGGTCTTACAGCCGGTGTGGGCCTGGAACACGCACACTTCAATCTCCGCGGCTGCGTGCAGTAAAGAGTGGCTGTGAGGTGGCTGGAGCCCTCGTAACACGAGAGATGGTTCCACCCTTCAGATGGGAGGACACCGGCTTAACAGAGGCCTCGATGTGAGCGTATGTCGAACTGGAGACGTCAGGAGAACGCACCAGATCGGGTTTCTTTCTGTATCGTGGTATATTTGGGTTCGGTCCTGAAGGTTTTGATTGCTTTTTTGTAGCCTCCTCAGCCAAATCTGACCTTCATCTGAATCGTTGCGGTCTGCGCAGTAGTCTGAGCTGCCTACCTGGCCTTGCTGGGGAAGTCTTGACTGAGGTCCCTCATGAGCTTCAGAGCGTCGAACTTGGGCACCGACAGGATTTTAGCGGCCGCCTGGAAACTAAGATCTAAGAACACAGTCAATTACCATATGGATCGTTATTAAGTCTGATTATTCTGAAGCATACCTCATTACAATATCCATGATTACATTATCATTGCACATGTCTAAAACACTGTGACCTTTTAACTACATGTATATTGATAATTTAATCATGGAAAGTATATTGATGCATATTTTGTATATGTCTGCATTAGTTATTGATAAGAAAAATAAAGGAGTTGACTGTCCATATATCTTGGAAACTATCTATGGACAGCGTCAATTTCTTTTCTTATTAATAATTATTATTCAGACAAATATTTTATTACTAATTATATTATTATCCATAATAACTCATTATTATCATTAGTCAAGCTAAAAGGCACTATGACGTATTAACTAAATGTGTTTTTATTTAAATCACACAATAAAATAATAGGATTAGATGTAAATAAAGGTTATATATATTCAATGTAAAATAACAATAGTATTTTGTCAATATACAAATAAATAAGGTATACAAATAAATATAATATAATGTCATATAAATATATTATAATAATATCCGTTTGCCATAAAATCAACACGAGTTGTTTGATGGAGTTGTTGATGGAGTTGGTGATGGGGTTGGTGATGGGGTTGGTGATGGGGTTGTGTCACCTTGCAGCTCCCACACTTTGAGGGGGGCCATATCATCGCTGCTCTCCACCAGATGTTTACGGAGCTCTCCCAGCCCCCCCTGGAGCTCAGGGTGGGACTTCCTGACCGGCAGAAGAAAGGACCTCAACATCATCATCTCATCAAGCCCACAAGAAGTCTCTTTGATCAAGTAACAAGACAAGTTATTAAACGGCATGAATCCCGTTTCCAACAGTGTATCTAGTGTACAGCTCGGCCAGTTTTGGTGCATTGCTATTACTATTTTAGCGGCAGTCATTATGGGATGGTTTTGATTTGGCTTTTCCTACTTCAACGTTCCGAACAGGAACCCTTGGACCTCGTCCACGTCCTCCTCATCTCGGTTGGTGCCAGCCTTTGAATCTGGAACCAGACAAGAAGGAAGCGCCAGAGTTTAATACGGCCGATAGATACGGCCGATAGAGACGGCCGACAGAGACGGCCGATAGATACGGCCGATAGATACGGCCGATAGAGACGGCCGACAGAGACGGCCGACGAAAACGGCCGATAAATACTGCCGTCCGCCGACACAGCTGGTATGCAGCCGATACAACCCCTACAGTAGATACAATACGGCCTAGGTTCCAGCAGACCTAGGTCATAGCAGAACTATGGAACAAAGTCCGGGCAGGAAACCCAACACTGAAAAGGGGCGGGGTTACGCCTCATTTCCTGTTTTGTTGTGCGGATATTCTACCGAAGGGAAGCCCGATCACGTGAGTGGATGGAGCTTTCGGGAGGGGATTTAATGAGAGTATTTCTACAGTAAGCGGACACGCTGTTGATTTGGAGCCATTGATCACAGTTTACTAGTGCTGGCCGAGTTTGTTGTTGGCCAATCAGACGCTTACAGATCGCCGCCTCCAGCGACTTGATTGGTCAAAAGAAATATGAAGCAAAGGAATTTGAAACAAAACAGTTAAGAGCTCGTCTGCTATAATCACACTTTAGATGATTCATCTGACGTCAGATTAATGAGACTAGACTTAGCACAACAGGGTTTAAGACACAGCAGAGTTATAGGCTGAACCGACCTTTGACCTGGGTGTCGTCCACCGCCCGGTACTCGGTGCTCTTGATGGCCAGCTCCACAGCGTACCCCGACAGCAGCACCTTGTGGGGCTGGGGGTCCTGGGGGGGGGGGGGGGAGGAGTGAGGGGCGGTACGGAGGACTTCACCCCTCACAGGGGAAACACTGGGGAGGTGTTGGGGATGCTTGGGCTCCTAGCCAACTCACCGAGACAACCGTCACAAACACTGGCTTTAGTGAATAAATCAACAACAATAGCGATCCAGGAGAATTGAATGTGTATCGTTTCGTAGATATAACCAACATAATCAAATTTGCAGTATTCTAGTGGTATCCTAAGTATAGATATTTGAAAAAAAGACGGGCAAATTAACACAATCGAAAAGCCACATCACTTCGAAACACCTACTGATACATTAGCTAATTGCAAATTACCTTTTCTTTTACCTAATTTTCTCTTCAGCTGAATATTAGTCACAAGAGCTTCACGGTAGCTATTTGCAACAGCACATAATGGATGGTTGAGAAACGCCTCAAATGTATTTCAAGAGCGAGTGCAAAAAAGACTAGAAAACAAAAAGACTGCCATGCCCTGATTTGCGACTTGTTTTGTCTTCAAATAAGTTCCACCTTAAACCAGTCTAAAAGCTTCAGTTACTCATTCCCTGTGCTAAGTTCCAAGCAATAGGCACTACCTCATCGTAACTCATTCCACAGAGTGCTTGATGGGTAAACGCAAACTATTTATCAACTCCTCAGTCGCAGGGGGCTCAATAAACACATCCACCTCAGTAGAATTCAGACACAGAAACACATCGCAGGGAGTGCAAGACATGGAACATGTGCTGAGCGCAATCCAGCCGTGCAGCCTTGACACCAACGCCCCCCAATATTCACTTCCAAAGGTAGAATCTGGAAGAAAATGTTCCACACCTACACTGTAATTCCCTTCATTGTTCATCTCTGAAAAGACTGTTACTTCTGCCAACGGAGTCAGGCCCTGCTCCCCCTCCCCCTCTCCTCTCTCTCTCTCTCTCTCTCTCTCTCTCTCTCTCTCTCTCTCTCTCTCTCTCTCTCTCTCTCTCTCTCTCTCTCTCTCTCTCTCTCTCTCTCTCTCTCTCTCTCTCTCTCTCTCTCTCTCTCTCTCTCTCTCTCTCTCTCTCTGAGATTTCTGCTGAAGCCTGTTTCCTTGAAGGCTGTACTCTCTGTCTCTCCTGCCATCCATCACCGGGCTGACCTCTGCCTTTGTCAGGGCCCGCCGAGTCAATGGCATGGCGGACATGGCTTACTCTTGCAGGTAAAGATGAGAAAAACACGACAATGGCGTGGAGATCACAAACCCACCAACCGCGATGGTGAAGAAGCGTGCGTTTCTCTAACGCTCGCCTGTCCAGGAGTCTTGCTCTCCTGTCCTCTAAAGATAAATGTCGAGGCCGAGAAAAAATAAGACTGTTGTATGCCAGTTGCTAGGAAACGCTGTCATGTGTCGTAATAAAGATTCACCAATAATTAGATAATGTATTTATTGACACCAGATGCACTGTAAATAGGTACACATCTGACATTCAGTATAGCATCACTGATCATACATTTGAATGTATTTTATATATACACACACATGGCTGAAAGGGAATTAATTTAGAAAAGGACGTGGTGTGTGTGCGTGTGCGTGCGTGCGTGTGCGCGTGTGCGTGTGCATCCACTTTAAAGAGCATCAACATGAAACGCGGGGGCTGAAGCAGGGGTGTCAAACACCCGGCGACTCACCTCCACAAAGTGCCGGAGCACGTAGATCAGCGAGCCGGCTTCCGCCCGCTCCGACAGCAGCGTGTGGAAAGCGCTGAACTTTCTGGTTCCTATTTCAGCGTAGAGCACCACCACGGGCACATCGCTCACGTTACGCCCGGGGTACCTGTGGTCCGTCTTGTACAGGCACGGCTTTGGCCTGCGAACATTTGAATTTATTCTCCTTTTCTTTTTTTTATGTTGCACGTCCTGGCACTTAAAAATAGTACTTGGCATTGTGTAGCGTCTCATCCTAGCTATCTCTGGTGTGTACGGGGAATGGGTTATCTTAGTGATAGTTAGTGCTTGGCACTTGGTTCTATGAACATCCTTACTATACCGACAGAGATATATTGTTGTTTCTCTTTTTTCTGAAAATTGTATTTATTGTTAGTGGTTTTGGATAAGAACGTGCTAAATGCTCTAAATGTAAAAATGCAATAGCCTGTTGAAGAAGAACAGAAAGCTAAGTTGACAACTCATCTTTGGTCTGTAATAGACAAAAGATAAAAGGGACAAAACAAAGGTTCACGGACGGCAGGCTGGGAAGGGGAGTGCTTTGACCGCTAAGCCAGATGACTGCAGACCTCCACGCTGGCGAACCAAAGCTCTCTTAAAAGGACAACACCGGTTGGGTGATCAAACCGTCGCCACCGTCTCCCCTGGCTTCACTAAAACATCCGTGCCCAGTTTAATTAGTCAGATTAATTTGTTGTGCAGACACTGATGAAGACCATTTAACATGAGCGTGACTGACACAAATTAAAAAACAAATAGCAGTTTAGCACTTTGGTCTCTTGGAATAAATGTGTGCTGTTGAGTTCAGAGTGTGTGACAGTGAATCGCCGGAAAAGTACTTTACAAACCTTTTTCATAAAAACCCAAAGTGCTGCTGTTGTTGTTTACATCCGTGGCAGGCGCTAAATGCTCTTAGGTGGAATCTGAGAAAAAAGGTGATCCTCAGATATCCTTTCCGTAACGGATGTTTGACTGATGCCAGGAGAGACGATGGTTCAATCTCCCGGACCGGTACGGTCCTTTAGGTTCACCAAGGGGGACGATGTATTAATAAATGGGACTGCGTTTATATACCGCTTGTCTGACCAGTGGCCACACAAAGCGCTTTGCAGTACTCCCTAACATTCATCCATTCATGCACACGTTCACACACCGACGGCGGAGTCGACCAAGCAAGGCGACAGCCAGCTGGTCAGGAGCGGTCAGGGTGAGGTGTCTCGCCCAGGGACACAGACAGGAGTCGGGGATCGAACTAGCCTCCTTCCGGTGCCCAGCCGCCCCGCTCTACCTCCTGAGCCCCATGCCGCCCCCCAACATCACCTGTCCAAGGCGCCCTTCAGGAGCTTCTTGAGGTCCTTGGTGCTGCAGCCGAGCTGCCCGTGGACCGACACGAACGCCGGGCAGGACGCCGGTGTGTCTTCGTCGCTGGCGATCTGCCGCGGGCGGGAGCCAGGGATAGGAAACGTTTTAGAGTCGCACGCCACCACCGCACCAGCGGTTCACTCCATTTTATTATTAATATTATTATTATTATAGAGAGATAGTAAGGAAGGTACGGAGGATAAGGTGATGCAGCAGATGTCCACGGGCGGGAATCGAACCCGGCTCGCGGCGATCAGCACTGAGCCGTAATGGTACGGGCTCTGCGCGCCCCCAGTTCACTCCACTCTCTGACGCGTCGCGGCGGCCACACACCTGCTGAGACGCGGCCACGGCGGGCGAGTAGGTCCTCAGCGACAGGGCGAAGCGCAGCAGGTTGACCTGCAGGTGGGTGAGGAACTGCCCCGCCTTCTTCAGGATGAGGTTGTAGTAGGACCGCACCGACTCTGAGGGGAGGGGCTCAGCGTCAGACACACAACCCAAGACGACCACTTGTGCTGTAACGACGCAGTGGGCGTGGGACTGAGAGATAAGTCGCCGTACCTCCGTTCTTGTACACAGTGAGCTCTTTCACAGTATCCACAAACTGCCAGAACTTCTCATTGCCGTCTTCTGCAACGAACTCGCTGTACAAAAGAGAGACATTTCATTGAAGAGGCGAGTGAAATTTAGCGCATGAAGCTAAATAATAATAATAAAAGTATTGGTATAGGTATAGTAAAAGCATAGTTGACAAATGCTTTTACTCTCTACTGAGTATGAACCACATCGTTAACATTTGATAACGTATCAACCATCAAGGATTCAGGAAGTACACCCGTCTTACACAACCTTAGTACACAGATTCGTCAGATGTTATCAGTGAAAAGAAAAAAAGGTCAGGGCAATGTAAACAACATAGAAAAACAACATATTGGCTTCATCTGAAACGTACCTAGCCTACATCCTTCCCCACAAAAAATCAAAAAATAAAATAAATCAAGTTTCTGTATGCAGGCAGGGGAAGGGGTTTGAGTAAATCCTAAACACCCATCTGCAAAATGTGTGTGTGTGTAGTCTGTCCGTCTGTCTGTCTTTGTTGTTCTGTGTGTGTGTGTGTGTGTGTGTGTGTGTGTGTGTGTGTGTGTGTGTGTGTGTGTGTGTGTGTGTGTGTGTGTGTGTGTGTGTGTGTGTGTGTGTGTGTGTGTGTGTGTGTGTGTGTGTGTGTGTGTGGGTCACAGGTTACCTTGTCTCGAGCAGGAAAGGCGTCATGGTCCACTTGGCTTTGAGGCTCGCGGAGACGCCTTTAGACGCGGCGCTTGCATGGTGGGTGGTCAACATTAACCACAACGTGAACAGCAACGCGTTCCTCATCATCTCAGCCGACAGGAAGACACAAGAGGAGGACAACCAGGCGTACGGTTCCACTAGGATACAGCCGGCACACAAACGAGGAGGAGAACCAGACGTCCGGTTCAACTAGGACACAGCCAGCATCAGACGTCCCATTAACTCCTGCCACGTAGGGGTTACAGCCAATACAACTTGGGCACACAGTCGTCACCTACAGATCCCCTCAATCCGGTTGAGAAAAAAAACTTAAAAGCATGTCAATCCCATGACATGTGTGTGTATTCAGCAGGCCGACACTAACTTACAGGTATACCTCAGGTTATCTCAGGTTATACCCAGTGGGTCAAAACAGGACGGATAGAATGAGAAGGACGAGTTAGGAGGGAATATCCTGTACGGAAACACAGCCGCCGGGCAGATGGAGACACACGAAAGGCTTTCTACACACATGTGCCCATGTTTAGGGGTTTGCCGACGCTCAGAGTGTAACTTGTTGTAACTATACTGTTTATAACGGGCGTCCTGTTGTCATGCTCCTCACCGCCGCTCCGTACAAAGCGCCTCTCCGCTACCGGAGCGTCAGCAGGCGTATCGAGGAGTCCAACGCTGCCCTGTCTTCGTAACTGCGAGAGAAATGTAAGGAGAAATATGTTGCTTGCTATTTTGTAACATTTTATGTTAATATTATTTCTTAATACATGTTCTTAAGCTAATAATTATATTATAACTTAATTTAAAGCAATTTTGAAATGTACATTTTTTCCGGCACTGCTGTAGCCACCTACGTTTCTAACAGGCGCCACAGATTCCCACTAACCATCAATTCAACCATGCGCGTGTGTGCGCGTGTGTGTGGTTTAATTATAATAATCACTGACGCTTATAATATAGTTATATGAATAGTAGGCTACTTATATGAATGTTCTTTTTGAATGGATGGCTATACATACATTGATACGAATTGTATTATTATACTATAATTATTATTATAATAATAAAGTATTATTGTAAAAAAAAATACACAAAAAAATATGCGTGTACTTGATATGATATAAGCCTATTTGCACTAAATAGTAGGCTAATTGAGATGCGACAAGCAACTCAAAAACACACTGACGCACGGATAAACTCGGAAACAAAAAGGTGGCGCAAATCACAATCAACGCTCCACATTGGAAACCCATAATGACGTATTTGCTGTTCGATCGCGCACTCATCTCAGAAGACAAGACACCCTCACTCTGAAGTGCTGAAGTTGTCAGTCTGTACAATGACGTCACCCCACTGAACGCTCACTATTTCTGCCCGTGTGGTTTACCTCGTCTGCAGCAGCCTACTTTGAACAAGAATTAAAACCGGAATGTACTTCTGTCGACGCAACTCGTCCGTCCTCCTCCCGCTCCCGTGAATCCACTCGTGCACACGTGCTCCAGTGCAGCACGCCTGATACGATTGAATGTTGCAATAAAATCATTAAGTTTGATTGGACGGGTTCAGCTGCTTTGATCCCTCACATAGTGCGTCCCAGCCCCAGCTGAAGATAAAGGGGGGGGGGGGGGGCTAGGGGGACGTGGCCCGTGTGTGTGTGTGTGTGTGTGTGTGTGTGTGTGTGTGTGTGTGTGTGTGTGTGTGTGTGTGTGTGTGTGTGTGTGTGTGTGTGTGTGTGTGTGTGTGTGTGTGTGTGTGTGTCTGTGTGTGTGTGTGGGGGGGGGGGGGGGGGGACTCGAACGCACCGCCTCCGCCGCTCTGATGCAGCATCTCCTCCACTCAGTGCTGGAGCCCCGGTGAAGAGAGCGGACGAGCTGCCTCCAACGTCCCGCGGACCCCCTCACCGATGTCGCTGCGGTCGCCTCGCAGACACAAGTTGTGATTTATCTTCAGGTAGGCCTATCTTGAGGGGTTTGGCTGAAACTGCGGCGAGCTGTATGATATCACCCAGAGACCGCGATCCAGAACTACACGGAGCGGCTCAGCTCAACTCCCACACCGCACGGATGACGCTCTCCATCTCCATCGCGACGGGAGAAGTTGGACGGCGGACGGCTAAAGAAGTGAGCGGCGTGCAGAGCTGTGCAGATGAGATGACTTCTGGTCCAGGATGTGGACGTTTCCCTCGCAGCATCCACCGCCTGCACTATTGTTAGTGTCGTCGCGTTTGAAGGAAGGGGGGCTTCGCTTCCTCCAGAGCAGACCATCGTGATCCTCGCCTGGGAAGGATGCTGCTTCAGTGGTACCTCAATCAACCTGTGGCACTTTGAGAACCCACAGACGCCATAAAGCATCCACGGTCCACCCTGACGCGGCCTGGAGGAATGACTCCCGGACTAGACGCACAGGTCCGAACATAATTATTCAAAGTAAGGATATGACCCCACGCTCCTGATATGATGGATGATAGATCCAGTAAGCTGCTCTTGGTTCCCATCCTGGCGGTGCTCTTCGTGATGATCGGGTATCAGTACATTTGCCCCGCCGGCAGCGCCTCGTGCCACTTTAAGAGTGGGGAGCAACTCAGCGGCGTGAGTCTGCTCTCCATCCCGTACCAGGAGAGCGACGACTTCTACCGGGACCAGGACTTGGAGGACGACAGCCCGCCCCGGGTGCCGTCCAAATTCAACTTCACCGAGCGAGACCTCGAGCGACACGTGGAGTTCAACATCAAAGGGGACGACGTGATCGTGTTCCTGCACATCCAGAAGACCGGGGGCACCACGTTCGGGAGACACCTGGTGAGGAACATCCGCCTGGAGCAGCCCTGCGACTGCAAACCCGGGCAGAAGAAGTGTACTTGTCACCGTCCGGGCAAGGCGGAGTCCTGGCTGTTCTCCCGGTTCTCTACCGGCTGGAGCTGCGGGCTGCACGCGGACTGGACCGAGCTCACGAACTGTGTGCCTGTGGTCATGGGCAAGAAGGAGGCGCAGAGGAACAAAAGGTATAGATATGTTTATATGTATTATAAGTCAAGTCCATCATTGTGTGTGTGTGTGTGTGTGTGTGTGTGTGTGTGTGTGTGTGTGTGTGTGTGTGTGTGTGTGTGTGTGTGTGTGTGTGTGTGTGTGTGTGTGTGTGTGTGTGTGTGTGTGTGTGTGTGTGTGTGTGTGTTGCGTGCGTGCGTGTGCGCGTGCGCGTGTGTGTTTCAGTGTCAGTGTACACAGGTCTCTCTTTCCAACTGACTATGAGTGTGTTCGTATTGTACAGAGAAGCTGCGTCCACCGTATTATATGAGCCGATCTGAGTCAGAGTATTTCATAATGGGCTGCCAACCTTCTCTGTCTCTGCCTGTTACACCGTTAGAGAAAATGAAAACGCAGTAATGATGGGAGCTGTGACTGCTAGGTGTGGAATGGTGGCGATAAGCAAGGGCCCATAATCAATCAGGCAGAAGGCGGATCACTACATCTTTTGGAGTGTGTGCATGCATGAGAGTGCTTTAAAGATCTATAGGGGGCATAGAGAGAGAGAGAGAGAGAGAGAGAGAGAGAGAGAGAGAGAGAGAGAGAGAGAGAGAGAGAGAGAGAGAGAGAGAGAGAGAGAGAGAGAGAGAGAGAGAGAGAGAGAGAGAGAGAGAGAGAGAGAGAGAGAGAGAGAGAGGTTAAGGGGCAATTCACATGTTAAGCCCAGACTTTCCCTTCAAAGATGAAGGGAAGCTGATAGCTGCAAATTATTTATTTTTTTGCATAAATCAGGTATACCTAGTCTGCATATTTAAATATTTGATATGGGTGATGTGTTTCAATTTGACTTTCAAACTTCTTCATCGTCTGAGTCGTCTTCCATGTGAACAGGAAGATTTATTTTTCTATGTCCAGGATCCAGGATGTGCAATTAAAAGTAAACAATAACAGAGAAGAGAATAATGACAATAATTCAGATTCTTCATTGTGAAATAAATTATAATACAACATGCATAATATAATACCTAACATAATATATTATTCAAATGGTATGAATTATAAAAACTTTTCTCACATCCCTCATATCCTATTCCAAGTTAAGCAACCAATTATTTTAATTGGTTAAAATGATGCGCTGATATGCCACTTTATCCAGGACGATATTTATCATCACTGTAATTTGCCAAACTAGACAAGTCAAGGCTATACCCTTTTTCTGGGTACTTCACAAACTATATAAAGTAATAGTTTATCTCATGGGAACCATATGGAACGGAGCTGGGAGGTTCCCCCATTAGTAACCTCCTCGCTGCTGGACGTGACCTCCGACGTCCCCGTCGGCTGTGCTCGTGAGCGGAGCGTACGTACGGTGAGGCTGAAGCGCTCGCCGCTTGGTGATAGGTTTGTGCTCTGGCTTCTGATCCGCGGGCCGATGTGGGCGTC
>NC_044067.1:1909821-1932321 GCF_902167405.1 Gadus morhua | reverse complement strand
AGTGAGATGGGGGGGGGGCGGGAGGAGAGAGAGATGGACTTTTGACAGAACTTTATACCAAAATTAAAATTTTATAATGATCTTATTCTGTTAATTAATTTAGTGCATACAAGATATGACTATTATCCTATTCCATTTGAAAGATGAATATACTCATTGCAGTTTTCCTCGATTGTATACACACAAAAAATGGAACTATTTCACACAATTCTGAAAACTTGAAGCTCATGTATCAACTACAAGACTCCAGACTGCTAAACTCTAAGCACAATTCCGCTGTTTTCACACATATAGAAATTCTAAATCCAATTTTTCAAAACTATAAGCACAAATCTCATCATTTAGCACACTTGGTTCACCTGGAAACACTGGCCTTCAAAACGCAACAACTGATTACCAGTAAGTCTAACTCACTTCTCACCCGTTCAAACTGAACTGCCAAAACACTTCAATCATGTGTGAGAGCATAACAGAGGCCTTGGTAAGCTCTGCTGTGTTGGAGATATGGTCCTCTGGCCTGATCAGGACCGGAGGGGGATCCAGACTGATTTACATGTACATCTGTTTCACCTCATTTACATTCTTATTTTTATTTTTTGTTGGCCTACGAAAAAGCTTTTTATGCAGTCAGTTCAGCGGAACATTTGACTGTATTACAGTAACAAATAAATGTTTGCTTTGTTACATTTTTGTGCACTGATTTCATCATTACATCCCACGAAAGACAGTCTAAACATTCTTACCATCGTGTTTTTCATTTTACTTATCAGTGCAATTGCTGTACTGTGAGTTTTGCCAAAATAGGTAACATTGGTGTATTGTCAGAACAATGTTGCAGCATCAACTATAGGTGTACAGTATGACTGTGGGAAGCTGGGATTGTGAGTTTTGCCCATTGGAGCTCATTGGACAGACAAATATGCATTGTATCCTGTTCTGATTCGATTTTGTCAATGCAATATTTATATGATATATTCACAGTATTGTATTACAATTTGGCAACAATCTTTATACTATATGTACCACCTAATGCAACTTTAAAAAAGAAAGCTATTACTAAACAATTGTATACATTGGAATATGTAACATGGCCCCATAAAGCAAAAATATATGTGTTTTGAATTGATCACCAGTGTTCAATTTATGCTCTCTAAGAGATATTCATTTGATAGCTGTGTTTACTGTTTGGTGGAAAAAATCTGTTTTGAGAAGAATTTGTGCAGTTTTGACAAAATGATTAACTCTTCTCAGGTTTGTGTTTAGAGTTTTGAGAAATTGATCTATAGTTTCAGAAAACGTGTTTAAACGATTGAGAAAAACTGAAAGTAACTAAGGAGAACAAAGCACAGTCAACATCACAAGTGTTTTGAAAGAATCCAGGTCTTCCATGTTTTGATCAAACGTACAGTAGAATCATCGCTTTCACCTCCTGAAGGTAGCAGCACACCGTGAAGGAGTGTTGCGTCGCTGTCAGGTGGTTTTTATGGCAAAGTATTGCTGATGCAGGGGTGTGTGTGGATTCACGAGAGAGAGAGAGAGATACTGAGTGTGACACAGTAGACAGAGAGCAAGAGACAGAGAGAGAGAGAGAGAGAGAGAGAGAGAGAGAGAGAGAGAGAGAGACACTGAGTGTGACACAGGAGACAGAGAGCAAGAGACAGAGAGAGAGAGAGAGAGACACTGAGTGTGACACAGGAGACAGAGAGCGAGAGACAGAGAGAGAGAGAGAGAGAGAGAGACACTGAGTGTGACACAGGAGACAGAGAGCGAGAGACAGAGAGAGAGACAGAGAGAGAGACAAAGAGAGAGAGAGAGTATGAGACAGGAAACAGAGAGTGAGCGACAAAGAGAGAGAGTGTGAGTCAGGAGACAGAGAGCGAGAGACAGAGAGAGAGACAGAGAGAGAGAGAGAGACAGAGAGACAGAGAGAGAGAGATACTGAGTGTGACACAGGTGACAGAGAGCGAGAGACAGAGAGAGAGAGAGAGAGAGTGTGAGACAGGAGACAGAGAGTGAGCGACAAAGAGAGAGAGTGTGAGTCAGGAGACAGAGAGTGAGAGAGAGAGAGAGAGACAGTGCGAGGGACAGACCGAGAGACAAAGAGTGAGGGAGAAAGCATGAGAGAGAGAGGATATGGCTCTCAGTGGAGCTCTATAAACCAGGCCTGATGAAGGGTGGCATGTTAATATGCATGTGTGTGTGTGTGCGTGCGTGCGTGCGTGCGTGCGTGCGTGCGTGCGTGCGTGCGTGCGTGCGTGCGTGCGTGCGTGCGTGCGTGCGTGCGTGCGTGCGTGCGTGCGTGCGTGCGTGCGTGCGTGCGTGCGTGCGTGCGCTTGACAGCAGCACCAGCCACACACAGACTCCACAGCTTGCCCGCCAGCTGCATTCACGATGAGGAGATAATGGGCGGGAATCAGTGGGGCCGCATGCTCCGGCGGTGTGTTGTGTTGCTGTTGTGTTGCTGTTGTGTTGCTGTTGTGTTGCTCCAGACAGATGAATGCTTTCCATGTCAGCCAGAGTGTTGCGTCGCTGTCAGGTGGTTCTTATAGTATTGCTGATGCGGGCGTGTGTGCTGCTCTACCCCTTAAAGCGGCGGCCTCGATGGCATTAACTCGGTGTGACTGCGTGTCAGAGACAATGATGAGTGATTTTTATTGTTCCCCGCGTGGAACACTGCGGAGAGGCAATAGCTTACCTTGAGTGCCTCGACACGGCCGCCGCCGTAGAAGCACTTTGGGAGCAGGAGTGAAACGTCTGAAACTTTAGCTGGCGACGGCGCGTTAACGCAGCGTCCGTGCCCAGAGATGTTTGCTCGCTGCTGCCGGTGCGACGGGACTTCCTGTCAGCCGGCGAGGAAACGCTCGTCTCAACTCTCCTAATTGTTCCGGCGTTGGACCCCGACGGACGGGCCCGTGGGGGGCCCCATCCCGGGCCCCTGGCAGAGGCGAGGAGACGATGCTGCGCAATAAAGACTGCAAACGTTATATTAGCCTCGCGACGCAGCGGCACCGTAAACGATTGTTGTTCTTGTAAAATATCTGCAATTTGAAAAAGCAATCTCCCGTTTTAATGTTCCCGCATTGATTCCGGGGGAAACCTACGAGGAAGGCAAACCGTTGGAATAGATTTCAGAAAATTATGAAGACACGGGCCCACGCCGAGAGCAAGGCAGGAACGTATCAAAACAATTTACCCTCAGTGCGTCGGGGGGGGGGGGGGGGGGCACACATATCAACAAACGGCATGTTTTAGATTTCTCTTTCTTCGTGAGCACGGAGCTCCCCCAGCCCCCCTCCACGGGACCTCTGCCGCACGCCACCGCCTGCAGAGTGCTGTCAGGGCCCGTCTGCCTCAGCTGGGGAGGGGGTTCACACGCACCCCCGCCCAGAGACAGCGCGGGGGCAGCGGGGGTCCCCTCAGAGGTGATGGGAGAGGGGGAGAGGGGGCGGCTGCTGTTGACTCTTCCCCAGGCCGCCTGATTTATTAAAATGTGTCCGGGGCCGAGCCGGCTTCAGAGGGGCTGGTGTCGCGGGCGGGGGGGGGGGGGGGGGCTGCGGCCGACTGTAGCAGGAGCGATGGAGGAACACTTGCAGGGTTCGCGGGGAACAGATGGTTGTCATGGGAAACAGCACAGGAAGCCATCTTGGTAATTTGTCACGGCTAATTCAGGGATTTACATTTTCAGCACATCCTCGTGGTCGCGTACAAGTTTGGTCATGATGCGGCGTCGTTTGTGTTCGTTTGTTTGGATTTGTTTTGTCCAATTAGTCTTGCATTACTCTGATGTGTGTAAATAATTTCAACATTAATAACAAACAATAAATACATGTACGGCATATATTTCTTTATAAAAAAGAAACATTGATAGTCTTGGCAATACAAAATACATTAAAGATTAATAACCGCATGTTGATCCACAGGTCTGTAACCTAGCACTGTAGAAATTGATCAAAATTCTGCAATCATTCTACAATACATTATTCACTGCTTCCAAATAGTATAGAACGGACTGGAAACAAAGCGCTTGAGGGGCCACGATTCTTCCTCCATATCATGAACCCGGTCACCCCAAAAAACGAGATAATAAACACACATTTCACTCCATTGAAATGGAATGTACTGCTGGTCACATTCCTATTCTCTTACTAGTTCTACTCATCTAACCCTGTTTAATGCTAAGCAGATGTGGAAAGGCCATGCATATTCTGATTTTCCATCTATATTAATCATATCCCCTTCATTAATAGCTTTCTCTTTGCCATTCCATAATGAATGCTTGATTAAAAACTAGAGGGGGGATATGAAACACAATGCTGCTCCCTAACGCGGTCCTTTTGAGAGAGGGGGAGAGACAGAGAGGGGGAGAGAGCGGGAGGGACACAGAGAGGGAGGGAGGCAGGGACAGAGAGGGAGGGAGGCAGGGACAGAGAGAGGGAAGGCAAGAGAGAGAGAGAGTGAGGGAGAGAGGGACAGAGATAAAGGGTGTGAGTGAGAGAGAGAGAGATAGAAAGCTTCTTGACAGGTACAACCGTACAATGTACACAAAGTATGTTATTAATGAACGTTTATCAGAAGAATTAAGAAAGGTTACACTCAATCACAAACTAGGAGGCATGGCTAGAATAAATGAATGAACAAAGAGCCAGCATTGCTGCTGGCATTGCCAGCAGTTTCTCTGTCTCTTTATCTCTCTTTTTATCTCTATCTGACTCAGTCTCTCTTTAACTCTCTCTCTGTCTGTCTCTCTCTCTCTCCGTCTCTCTCTGTCTCTCTCTCTGTCTCTTCCTCCATCTCTCTCCCTCTCTCTCTCTCTCTGTCTCTCTCTCACTCTCCCTCCGTCTCTCTCTCCCTCTCTCTCTTTCTCTCTCCCTCTCTCTCTCTCTCTCTCTCTCTCTCTCCCTCCGTCTCTCTCCTCTCTCTCTCTCTCTCTCTCTCTCTCTCTCTCTCTCTCTCTCTCTCTCTCTCTCTCTCTCTCTCTCTCTCTCTCTCTCTCTCTCTCTCTCTCTCTCTCTCTCTCTCTCTCTCCTACGCTGTCGCATAGACCTGTGCAGAAAAACTTGAAATTGAATTGGAGGTGAGAGGGGGAGAGAGCGGGAGGGAGGGAGGGAGGGAGGGAGGGAGGGAGGTTGGGTGGCCACCCTGGGAGAGAGAATAGATTCCCAGCCCCTTTGTTTCATGAACAATCAGACTAATGAGCAACCTGGTGTATCTCTAATTGCCCGTTATTACTGACACAGCTTGCAGACGACAGGGCGGGAGCCCGGGAAGCCCTACATCATCCTTTATGTATCAGAGCTGACACTGGGAGTGTTGGGATCACCCTGTGGGTCGTACTGGTTAACGCTGGGCCGCCGGGGCACGGAGCGGGTCTGTGGACGTCCGTCAGCCCCGTCCTGGGGTCTGTCCTTTACATCTACTTTCAGGGCATTTAGCAGACGCTTTTATCCAAAGCGTACATTTGTCATAAGAAGTGCATCAATATATCGCTGTCGGTACAGAAAGGATGTTCATAGAACCAAGCGCAAGGACAACAATCGCTAGGCTAACCAATTCCCCGTGTTACAGCCATGATAGCACCTACTGCAGTTGCTACACAGTTAAGTACTATAATACAATACAACACAATACAAAACAACACAATACAACACAACACAATACAACACAACACAATACAACACAACACAACACAACACAACACAACACAATACAGTGTACAATGGTGGCCAGAGGGTGGAGGGTGGCTATGCAGTGTCGAGGTGGACTCCGTACAGGTGAGTCTTGAGTCTTGTCCTGGTGTTCTAGACTCGTTCAGAGGTCACCTCGACTCTTCATAGGCTCCCCTTCACCCCCAACCCCCCCAGACCCCTCTCATGCACTAATTATATGTTGTACGTCCGTGCACTATAAAATAGTGCTTAGCATCTTATCCTAGCTGTCCTTGTCGTGCACGGGGACTGGGTTAACCTGGGGGACCTCGTCGGTCTGATCTACCGTTCACGGCGGCATTCATGGCTCAGAAGGTCGCTAGCTCGATCCCCGGCTCCTCCTAGCTGGGTGTCGAGGTGTCCCTGAGCGAGACCCCTCACCCTGACTGCTCCCGACGAGCTGGCTGTCGCCCTGCGTGGGGGACATCGCCGTCGCAGTTTGAATGGGTGAATGTTAGGCGATAATATAAAGCGCTTCGAGTGGCCGCTGCTTAGAAAAGAGTTGAATAAAAGCGGTCTGTTTGCCATCCACACGCCTGTTCGTATTCTGAGCACGCCAGGGGTTGTGCGTTGTTGTGTTAAAATGTCGGCACTCAGCGTCTCCTCGACTCATTCCGCGTGGTTTGTGTTGTCTACTTGTGTGTGGCCTTACAAATCCTTGTACAAAAGTTTTTGTGTTAAACCGTAATGCCTACAAGGACATTTCCTCCCTAATGGGTTTAATTGGATAAAGTGGAGTCGCACAGAAACAACAACAACGGATTTCATGTCGCCGTGGTTTTAATGAGAGCCCCGGAGGGAGTAGAGCGTCAGGGCGTCCCGGTGAGACTGCGGGACCCCCGGTGAGACAGCGGGACCCCCCGCTGTCGCTCTGATCTTGGGGGTGCACCCGTCGCTCCCCCCCCCCCCCCCTCCCTGCGCAGCCCCAGGGACGATGAGGACGGAGTCGAGGAAGACGGAGCAGGGGGGAGACGGCGGGGGTCTGGCCTCACAGACGGGCGGGGGTTCACCCATCACTCTGTGGGACCCCCAGGAACCAGGAGGATGGAGAGGAGGAGACGGGGGGGTCTGGCTCCCAGACGGCGGGCTCCCATCCCGATCAGGGGGTGTTTGTTATGGGGGAGGCGGCGCCCCCCTCGGGCCTGGGGCTCTCCGGATCGGGAGATTGCTTTTTATGCGTCATTAATCCGAGACGTCTCGGCTGGCGGGCCGCGGCAGTAATCCAGTTGGTCAGATAATGAAGTGCTACCTGGACGGGGGGGGGGGGGGGGTGGCGGCCGGCTCGCACATCATGCTGAGACGTCGCTCACGCACTCCTCCGGCTGTTCACGGCGCACGCACACGCGCACGTGAAGAAGTACTCTGTGTATGCACGCGTCCAGGCGAGTTCACACAATGTTCGTCTTGCTTTGCTTGAATCGATTGTTAATGTCGGTGCTCGTCGAGAAAACGTTGTTCTGTGGATTGACCTGCTAGTGTGTGTGTATGTGTGCATTTGCTTGAGTGCGTACGCGCATGTGAGTGCGTGTGCGTGACTGACGCGAGCGTTTGTGGAAGTCGGAAACAAAGCGGGCCTGTATGGATGAGGCCTTATACATATTTGATCCCCTTTTCCTATTAAAGTTTTAGGACACAGTATGGAGCTCATTCCCGGCTCCAGGAGCTCTTTAGGTAATGAAAGCAGAGCCGCGCGCCAGCCACTCCTCCTCCACGCAGCTGTCAAATACTTGCTGGGCCGGCAAATATGAATCTCCAATAGTCTGCATCAGCTCTCCGAGTGATATTAAAATGGTGACATTTGGTAGAGCCGCTGCCGGTCACGTCCGGGCGTTGGCGATAAACAGTTTGGGATATCGCAGAAGTGTCCGTTCCGACCTTTCGGCTGGACAGCTCCAGGTCAGAGAGCGGCCCGTTGTTTGGGGCTGTGATTAGGTGACAGAGGGAATCTCTAGCTTTCATGTTGTCGGATCATTTACTGTCTTGTCCGTTTACTATTCTGTCTGAAGCTGCCTCCGTGAGGAGCGGCCGACAGTGAGACGTCTGAGGAACACGGCTGGATCATGGAGACGTGCATCATGGACCATGAAGACATGCGTTATAGAGCAGCGAGGTGTTTGACCGCGGGCAGTTTTGGACAAAGGGGTTTGAACTCAGAACCTTTGGGCCATGATTCAAACACTAACACAAGTTAGTGAAAGGCAATCAATACCAAGCATGGTGGGGTTGCCCTGCTATGCTTAATTAACAATCTACCTCCCAGGTTTCTTGTGTTTTGTATTTCAAAGCAAGTGCAGTGGGGTGCTAGCCGCGGCTATCGCCAGACCAAGCTCAGTCGTAGATTGCACGTTGGTCTGGGGAGGCTGCTGTCATTTTCTTCAGCTCAAGAGGCGTGAGCAACAGGCCTAGGTCAACCGACTCTGTATTGGCTGCTTGCCTGTCGTCATTGTGTTAAACCAGCCAATAGCGCTCCAGGTGTGGGAGAAGCCAGCTTGGTGATTGGCTCCCGTAAAAACGCATCGGAAGCAGAAAGAAATGTATTGCTCTTCTCCAGACCCTTCTGCAGGGCGAACTCAAATTGCGGGCAGAATGGGCGGGGCGACCCAGTCCTGTGCAGTCCAGTACAGGGCCAAGCATTGCAGTGCACTGGCGAACACTTTAATCACAGACTGGCTGTCAGGAAGCTGATTTTCCTTGTTTTCTGCTCTGCCTCTTTTTGGTCTTGAGTATAGGATGACTCGCCGGACCCAAATCATGGACGGAGATGGGTGGGGTGGTGGTCATGGTGGTGGGTGGGTGGTCATGGTGGTGGGGGTGGGGTTGGTGGTGGTGGTGGCGTCGTGGTGGTTTCGTGGGGGTGTTGGGGTGAGGGGGGTGGTGGTGGTGGTGGTGGTGGTGGTGGTGGTGGTGGTGGTGGTGGTGGTGGTGGTTGGGGTGGTGGTGGTGTTGGTGGTGGTGGTGGTGGTGGTGGTGGTGGTGGTGGTGGTGGTGGTGTCGTGTTGGTGGTGGTGGTGGTGGTGGTGTCGTGGGTGGTGGTGGTGGTGGTGGTGGTTGGGGTGGTGGTGGTGTTGGTGGTGGTGGTGGTGGTGGTGGTGGTAGTGGTGGTGGTGGTGGTGGTGGTGGTGTTGGTGGTGGTGGTGGTTCGGATGGGGTGGTGGTGGTGTGGTGGTGGTGGTGGTGGTGTGGTGTGGGTGGTGTCGTGGGGGTGGTGGTGGTGGTGTCATGTGGGTGGTGTCGTGGTGGTGGTGTCGTGGGGGTGGTGTCGTGGTGGTGGTGTCGTGGTGGTGGTGTCGTGGTGGTGGTGTCATGGTGATGGTGTCGTGGGGGTGGTTTCATGTGGGTGGTGTCGTGGTGGTGGTGTCATGGTGGTGGTGTCGTGGTGATGGTGTCGTGGGGGTGGTGGTAACACCGCTCTAGCTGAAGGTGTCTGGGCCAAGGGGATGAGTCAGCGGGCTGAGTCAGACGGAGAGCCTCAGGCGTTCCTACGGTGACCAGCTCTCCGTCTGATGGAGAGCGTCAGGCGTTCCTACGGTGACCAGCTCTCTGTCTGATGTCAGACGAGAGCGTCAGGCGTTCCTACGGTGACCAGCTCCCTGTCTGATGTCAGTCGGAGAGCGTCAGGCGTTCCTACGGTGACCAGCTCTCCGTCTGATGGAGAGCGTCAGGCGTTCCTACGGTGACCAGCTCCCTGTCTGATGTCAGACGGAGAGCGTCAGGCGTTCCTACGGTGACCAGCTCTCCGTCTGATGTGCCGCCAGCTCTCCGTCTGATGTGCCGCTCAGACTCTCAGGCTCCGATTATCAGAAGGACAATTAACTCCAACACCATTTCCGCCTTAATTGAGAAAGAGGACATTATATTTTTCGTGCTATAAATGGCCGCCCCATTAAAAAAAAAAACACAAAGTGTGTGAAACTTTGTGTGAAGATTTGTATCATAAATTGTTAAGTGCAGCCAGACGAGGAGTTGCCTCTTCAGCAGCTTTGGGCAGTATGGCTTTGAAGTGGCTGGCTTTACTCAGCCAGCGCTGCTGCAGCTCTTAATGCTCTGTAGCAGCACTAAGTATTTATACATCTCCACACAAAGGTTCTTATGATGGAGGCACGCCCACCGCAGCCTTCACCCCTTATGCCCTCCGTCGGAGGCCTGTGACTCTTCTCTGATGACGATTATGTTATCTTCCAATAATCTTCCAATAATGAAGAATGTTACTAAATACTTGAATACCTGATAGATGAATAATCTTCTTCCCGGTTCCAACCGTGTAACACACGTGTAACACACGTGTAACTACTTTAACCTGCACTACAGCCACGTGTGCTCGAGACCACATGAAGCCGACGCATTCTCAACAACATTGAGTTTCGGCAGAACCTGCTTTAATGTTTTCGTACTGTAAGCATGTCAGCCGCCATGACGGCATGCATGTACGTGCACGTGCACGGGGGCCGTGCACGCTCCTGCTTCTCAACTGAGAACCCTACGATATGAGGCAGTGACTCTTCTCGTGACTCCGGGGGGGGGGGGGGGGGGGGGTCTGGCGGGGGGCTCAGCCCCTGGAGCTGCTTTATTATCACGGCCTGACGAAAGGGCACCCGTCCATATCCGGGGCCCCGGTCGTGTGACAGGTAAGTCACGGTTCAGGGCGTGCCAGCCTAATACACCTCCCCCCCACGAAGCCACACTCCCACACTCGCCTGGATTACTTCATAACAGTAAGCACAGGCAGAGTCACCTTCACGGCAACCTGATCCCTTTCCTGTAAGAACTGTCCCCCGTCCCTCCCCCACACCCTCCCCCTTGCTCCCCCACCAGGAGAGAGGCCACTGGACACTGTCTGCCCGCGCGGCTCTTCTCAGGGGCTGGGGGGGTTCACGTTGGCCCGGTGAGGGGGCGTACTTAGCGAGGCTGGAACACGGCCCTGACACGTTTCTCCCCGCTGGGACGGGCGCTGGAGAAACCGGTGTGCATTCAACCCTCCGTCTACCCCGCCGTGAGAGGACCCCGGCTGTGATCGGTTCCACACCGTCCCGATGCGAGGAACCCGGCGTGGGGTGAGAACGCCGCATTTATCGGCCGCTGTGCGCCGTTACCGCGGGAACGTGAACTCCGGAACGTGAACTCCGGAACGGCAGACGAGGCGGAGACGACTGAGTGAGCCCTTGTGAAGAGGCCGCGTGACGGAGCTTTCACCGGCGTGCGTGGGGGTATCTCCGCCGCCGCCGCCGCCGCCGCGCTGCCTAATCTAACGACGGGGCCGTCTCTGTGCTCCGACAGCCGATCACACGACGCGCAGAGAGACACTTCCAACGCTGTTTTGTTTTCCCCTCTATTCCTCCTATGATTCTTTCTTGTCGGATGCTCCCAGATCCCGGCGCTCTCTTCCGCCTCGCGGGGGCCCACGGGGGGGGGGGGGGGGGGGGGGGGGGGGGACGTTTGAAGGATCTCAGCGAACAGACTGCGCCACAGATTGCCGTTTAAACTGCGCTTTATAAATAGACGCTGGTGTGGATCCCCTTGCATTCGTTTCCCTGATCATTCCGTATAATTGCTTTGACTTTATTCAGTGCTGGAGAATCGTTAATGTCTGGTGATTTAACATGCACATGCTAGAACATAGCTTATAAAAAAAAAAAAACCCGCGTCGGATAGCGTCGTCACGCGGTTCATGTCAGCGGATGACACGCCCGACTTCATGGGCACAAAGGGAAATGGATTCTCCATTTTCCTCCATTTTCTCTGCAGATAAATGCATAACGTCCCCCTCGACCCCCAACGCCGTCCCCCCGCACCCCCACCCAGACATGTGGTGTAAATTGGGTCCCGGTTCACAGTCCAATATGAAGGCATGGAGACCAGGTCCTAACCAACGGAACAGAGTCGCAGCGGCAGAGCAGAGAGAGGTCAGCAGGGGTGGAGGAGGAGGAGGAGGTGGAGGAGGAGGAGGTGGAGGTGGTGGAGGAGGAGGTGGAGAAAGAGGAGCTGGTGGAGGAAGAGGAGGAGGAGGAGGAGGTGCTGGTGGAGGAGGTGGAGGAGGAGGAGGAGGAGGAGGAGGTGGAGGAGGTGGAGAAAGAGGAGCTGGTGGAAGAAGAGGAGGAGGAGGAAGTGTGGAGGAGAGGAGGAGGAGGAGGAGGAGGAGAAGAGGAGAGGAAGAGGAGGAGGGGGAGGAGGTGGAGGAGAAAGAGGAAGAGGAGGAGGGGGAGGAGGTGGAGGAAGCGGAAGAGGAGGAGGGGGAGAAGGAGATGGAGGAAGAGGGGGAGGACTGGTGGTGGTGGCATGGAACAGAAAGCATCATGTCCCAGGGAGTGTTGGTGGGATTCAGCACATCAGGCTCATCATAGGAATCCAGTGGCCCTCAGTGCCCCTCTCATCCGTCTCTCCGTTCACCCGACTCGGCCAACAAAGCCAGCCAGATCCTGTTCCCAAAGCCAGGGATCAGCCGGTTCTCGGTCAGGGGAATCATGGACTTTATAGCCACCAACAGCCTCGTTCGTCATCCCACACCGAACTGCTCTTCCCCTCCCTCTCCTCTCCTCTCCTCTCCTCTCCTCTTCTCTCCTCTCCTCTCCTCTCCTCTCCCCTCCTCTCCTCTCCCCTCCTCGCCTCTCCTCTCCTCTCCTCTCCTCTCCCCTCCTCTTTTCTCCTCTCCTCTCCTCTCCCCTCCTCTTTTCTCCTCTCCTCTCCCCTCCTCTTTTCTCCTCTCCCCTCCTCTCCTCTCCTCTCCTCTCCCCTCCTCCTCTCCTCTCCTCTCCTCTCCCCTCCTCTCCTCTCCTCTCCTCTCCTCTCCTCTCCTCTCCTCTCCTCTCCCCTCCTCTCCTCTCCTCTCCTCTCCTCTTCTCTCCTCTCCTCTCCTCTCCTCTCCTTTCACTCATCTCTCTCCTCAGCTCAGCTCTCCCCCTCCCTTCTCCCTCCCCTCTCTCCTCTTTTCTCCTTCCATCTCGTCTCCTCTCATCTCGTCTCCTCTCTCCTCTCTCCTTCTCTCCCCGTGTGGGGGCTCAGGCCTTAAATGTTTGATCACATTCTCGTCGGAAGTGGCGAAGGGAAATTGTCTCAGCGTCGCCACGCGTTTTGTGACACTTGTACTGCCGGCCAGGCGAGCCGGAATGACAAACACCCGAGGAATACCAAGTTCTCCGTGAGGTCTGCTCCTCTACAGACCCGCCCCGAGATCCTCTCCCCTCCGAGTCAACAAGGAGCAGACAATCTCCGATCGGGAAGCAATCCGCACTGTAATCACACTCTTATTCATGCGTAAATAGTCGTAAAAAAAAGTATCGTATTGCTTTCAGATTTCACTGCGTAGCCAAAAGACTTACGATGCAAGGTCACTTTCCCCGGCAAGGCCTCGCAAATGTAGAAATAATCGGAGTGCTGGGAAGCATTCAGGTGCCATTTGCAGCCGGGGGGGGGGGGGGGGGGGGGGGGGGGGCAGGGGGGGTCGGTGTGTTCCCCGGCCCGGGGAGAGAGGGGGGCAGTGCGAGGTGCTGACATGACTAATGGGTCTCACCCAGGCCCGCTATCGACTCGCTCAGACATACACAGGAATTCATTTGACTGCTTATGGCACTAGCCTAACACCCTCCATTCCTCACAGGGGGTTTTCGGGAAAGGGGATACGGCTATTGCTTTTCATCGGTGCCTACTGTACTCTGTACACCGCGCCGTGATGTACTGCAACACAACTTTAATACGCTGCCGCTGCCGGGGTAATCAATGAGGAGCAATGTCCTTAAGAACGAGACGGCGTCGGGGAGAATGCTCTCATTCCTCACGGCGGCGGTGGGGTCGTTAGGAAACCAACGGGGGCGCAGGTTTGGGGTATCGCCTCGCGGGGGTCCGCTTCTTCAATCTCAACGCCGAACAATAATTATGTATATTAACACTCACGAGCAGAAGAAGGGAGATTGATAGTCGACATCACTTAGGCGGAGGGCTTGATGTTTACGGCGCGCTGCGGACGTGTCCGTCCTACTGTTGCCAGAGGACGCCGCCCGCCATCGATCACCGGACACCACACAACACAACACAAGTACACAATCAATGTCTTCAATTAGGTTAGATGCAACGCAGTCAATTACCCATCTCCTGCAGCGCCCGGCCCAAAGTCACGGCTACAGTAAAAGTTGTTGCGTCTCCTCGCCTCCCCTCCTTTTAAAGTGGAGAGCGAGCGCGGAGCTCTTAGTGGAGACGCCGTCTCCGCCGTGGCCTTTCCGTGTCGATGATTGATTCAGCTGCAGAGCGCGGGGAAGGGGGGGATCAGGCCCCGGGCCGCCTCCGTTAATCACGCTGTATTACCACACAGGAGGCATTTATCACCCGACACCAAAGGCCTCAGTCTACAGGGAACACTGAACCCAATCTCCCGGCTCACATGCAATCCATCCCCGATCCCGACGAAGCCGGCGCGCTGTTGGATCCACCGCCGTCCATTTGTACCCGTCTGCAGCGCGCGCTCCCACCAGAGGAACCGCGGGGGGGACAACCAGAGGTGTGTGTGTGTGTGTGTGTGTGTGTGCGTGAGCGTGTGTGAACATGTGTGTGTGTGTGTGTGTCTGTATGTGTGTGCGTCACGTGTTTTCCGCGAGAAGAATCATGATTCTTCTGCTCTTCCCCCTCCCGGTCGTCTGTTCTTCAGGGGTCTCCGTACAGATGCCACAGGAAATTGTGCGCCCTGTAATTTGTTCACATTCATAACAGGACCAGATATAAATCTGAGTTTGATCGTATCTCTGACACAGAGAGATGTATTGCATTTGCTGTAAGAGTGAGATGGGGTGTGTGTTTGTGTGTGTGTGTGTGTGTGTGTGTGTGTGTGTGTGTGTGTGTGTGTGTGTGTGTGTGTGTGTGTGTGTGTGTGTGTGTGTGTGTGAGTGTGTGTGTGTGTGTGTGTGTGTGTGTGTGTGTGTGTGTGTTTGCGAGCATTCGTGCGTGCATGCATGTGTGCGTGCGTGTGTGCGTGCGTGCGTGTGTGTGCGTTTGTCTAGCGATTTGTAATTGACACAGTCCCTTGGAGAGTGGGGGCTGAAGGGTAATGCCAGTCTGTATCGGGTGATCTGATTGGATGTCCTCCATGTTCCTTTATCTTACGTTCACATCCATGTATTTGGTCTGCATCGGCCCCAACATGGGGTAAAATAAACAAGCACATTTCTATCTGTATGAAAACGTTGTTGAGTATGTTGGGGTTTATAATTGACCAATTAGTGAAATATAAACTCAGCTGTCACTTGCGTTGCGTCCTAATTGACACTCCACACGCTGTGCCCCCGCCTGGGAGAGCCTTCGCGTCTGATCCAACGCACGGCGGCGTTCCCGTTGTCCTCCAACAGCGGACCTCTTTGAAGGCTCTCCAGTGGGCCCCTCGGAAGATGCTCAGATCTGACTTTCTGTCAAGTTTACACATTGGCTATCAAAGTCTCCATTCCCCCCCCCCCCCGCCGGCGGCGGAGGTGAGCCGAGGGGGGCGTGAACCGCGCTGAGGCCATCTGCCGGCGCGCAGAACGAAAGTGGCATCCGGCAGAGAGCCGCCCGTCTGAGGGAACTCTTTGAACGCCGTTCCTAACCGCTAATTGATTTTGACGTGTTTTCGCTCGGTGCACCTTTTGAATTCCTTGCCGGCGCATTAATTACGATGTCTGGTGAGCGAGCGCGTTGTTACACATGCTGCTTCTAATTAACGGCTGCTTAATTAGGGGGCTGAGGGTTAACCTGTCATTCACAATTTAATTGTCGTATTTTTTTGTCGTGAGTTTGTTTCAATGGTGCGTCGAGCTCTGTGAAGCATCTCCCGGTTATTTGGCGGTTAAGGCTGAATTTTATAGCAAAGATGATTTATGTATTGCATGCATCATTTACATTTGTGCCTAAGTATAGCAGATATTACTAATTCAAAACAGGGAAGCTGTCTTAAATTTTGTACTATGCTGCTTTCCTCTGTTGTCTTATTGCTCTGATGCTGGACTAGAGGGATATAATTAAAGGATTACTTCCATGTTTTCCAACCTGGATCCCATTTTCCCATCATTTAGAATTGCAGTGACGAATGTGGAAACAGTTCAGAGATCGGTCCAGGAGAGAGCGAGAGCACTTCACTGTTATCTGAAGTGTCTGACCACTTTATGGGAAGGATCCCTACAGAGAAACACTACTTTCTTCTTCACCTTTGGCTTGATCCTTGTCAGTTCTTGAGTCTTAGCAGATCTCGCTCCAGGAGAGGTCTGGCGCTGGTGGCGCTGGTGTTGAGATCCGCCGTTACCCACATTTATAGAACCGTCGATGAAAGAACATATTGACGGCCAAACGTCTTAGAACTCGCTTGGGAGGGATGGAAAAGCCTGCTTCTTCTTTTTCTTCTTGATGTTCATGAAGGTCTGCAAACAGGGTTACGGAGCATTACCGCTCCCAGCTGGACGGGAGTGTGGATAACACGCATCCGTTGAAACCCGCTGGCTCAGAGGAACACCCAAAGTATGGCCGAGCCTTAAATAATAACACGCCAAATTAACATCAATCCCTGCTCTGGGTAAAGCAGAGAGTGCACCTGTGCAAGCCCCATACGAGGAGAGCACTATCTCCACTGCAGGTTTTTCTATTGACGAACCGGTGCCTATGTGCTACAGAAGAACTGCAGGGAGTGTGGCAGTGCTGTGGAATGTATTCTGCTACACTCTGCTCAATGTCACCACTCTGTGGAGGCTTCTCTGGGACCAGCACGGCTGCTCAGCGCCTATCAATGCAAAACACGTTTGGTCCGTGGGGAGTCCCTGGCCGGGATAAATTGCAGTGACATTTACATCGATATGCAGGCGATTTTGGCAGCTCCTCCTCCTCCTCCTCCCCTTTTCCCCCTCCACCGGCTACCTCCACTACCTCCTCCCCCACCTCCTCCATCACCTTCACCACCACCTCCTCCTCCACCATCTCCACCTCCACCACCACCTCCTACACCAACTGCACCACCTCCTCCTCCACCTCCCTTACCCTTTCCTCCAATACCTCCAGCACCACCTGCATCACCACCTCCACCTCCTCCACTTCCTCCTCCTCCACCTCCACCAACACCACCACCACCCCCTCCAGCACCTCCACCTCTCCACCACTCACCTCCACACCATACCAGCCGAGGATGAACAGCGATTGGTTAACGCCTCAGTGTCCCCGCGGGGGCCTGGAGCTCAGGCTTCACAAGCTGACGCTAACAGATGCCTGTTTATACTCGGCTGTGATGAACGTCTTCCTCTTATGTGAAGACGACGAGCGGCGTCTTGTGCTGGGGCGGGACGGCGGTCGCCTTCATTAACAACCTAACGGCGCGCACAACGCACCCCGCAATAAAGGCCGTCCGTACGTCAGGCCGTCCAACGCACGCGATCGAAGACAAAGACGTATTTTGACTCTCCTCTTTTGTCCCCCTGCGCTCGGTTCAGGATGACCATCAGAGATCAGGGTGAGAGGGGGGGGGGGGGGGGGGGGGGGTCTAGGAATCTAGAAATCTATATTTCAGATTGTTAATGTCAGCACACACACCCGTGTACAGGGCCGGGGCGGACGGAGGCGAGGAGAATTTCTCTCTCCATTCAGCCTGAGAGTGAGTGTCGGTTCCACCCAGGAAACATTGGTATTCATGACCGGCGAGTGGAAAGAGAGAGAGAGAGAGAGAGAGAGAGAGAGAGAGAGAGAGAGAGAGAGAGAGAGAGAGAGAGAGAGAGAGAGAGAGAGAGAGAGAGAGAGAGAGAGAGAGAGAGAGAGAGAGAGAGAGAGTGAAGAGAGATGAAGGAACTGGGGGAGTCAGAGAGAGTTGGAGAGAGAGAGAGAGGGAGAGAGTTTAAGGCAGGGAGAACAAAGAGGAATAGAGAGAGGGAGGAGAGAGCGAGCGACAGCGATCTAGGTGTTCTCCAGTGCTTAGAGCCCTGTTATTGAGGTATGCTGGACAGGAGAGAGTGACATTTAACTGGGTAGGAGTCTCCTCCAAAGCCTAGCCGGCGCCCGACACAGGCCACGGTGGAGGGTGGAGGGGGGGTATGCGGTCAGGGACGGCCCCTCGTACCCCGCCACACAGCCTCCGCACTGCCGCAGTCGACAGAGAACTCAGACGGGCCAGAATCAATACACCGGGCCGAGGACAGCTCACTACCAGGGCTGTCCTTAGCCCGGCCGTCTGTCACTCTTTAGCTCCTCCAGCGGGACGGAACCACTGACAAGGGAGCTGTCTGACCAATCACAGTCCTCTGTTAGAGACAGGGAAGCTGTGTTCTGCAACCGGGACAGCTCCTGAGAGAGAGAGAGAGAGAGAGAGAGAGAGAGAGAGAGAGAGAGAGAGAGAGAGAGAGAGAGAGAGAGAGAGAGGGAGAGAAGAGAGAGAGAGAGAGAGAGAGAGAGAGAGAGAGAGAGAGAATGGAAGAAGGACAAGAGGGGGAGGAAGGGAGATAGAGAAAGAGAGAGAGAGAGAGAGAGAGAGAGAGAGAGAGAGAGAGAGAGAGAGAGAGAGAGAGAGAGAGAGAGGGGGGGGGGGGAGGGAGAGAGAGAGAGAGAAAGAGAGAGAGTGGGAGAGAGAGAATGGAAGAAGGACAAGAGGGGGAGGAAGGGAGATAGAGAAAGAGAGAGGGATAGAGATGGAAAGACAGAGAGAAAATAAAAGAGAGAGAGAGAGAGAGAGAGAGAGAGAGAGAGAGAGAGAGAGAGAGAGAGAGAGAGAGAGAGAGAGAGAGAGAGAGAAAGAGAGAGAATGAGAAAGACGGCACAAAAAGGAAAATGTGCTCTGTGGCTTGTAAATGCTTTTCTGCTTTTTTTCCAATGTCGAGTGTTAACACTTGGTCACGTTTGGGGACTGTTTCTAAAGGTGTGAAACCAGATTCTGTGAAGAGTGGGGACTCATCATTTCTACTGCTACTGCCAAACTTTTTTCAAAACGCTCATAACCCTTTTGCTTGCAGTAAAATGTCAGGCAAATAACAAGTGCTGTAGCACAGTGGTTCTCACACTGTTTTAACTGAGATGTTTCCACAGCCAGGTACCCCTCTCACCACAGCATGATTTGTTTTTAATGAATTTAAGCAATATATGTGCATGTTCTTTTGCGTAAACATGAACTATAACTGGGTTTGGCAGATGTTTAGATGGAGAAACAGGCTAGATCTTTCTTAAGCTTTTTGTAATTTATTGGAAACACCTACCAAACCTTTGTTATAATTCAGTTTGACGTAATTGCTGGGAATGACGTTGCGCGCAGGCTGTAAACAAACCAAACACCGTGCTTGAAGATGTCCGTCAACGAGAGCTGACTTTAACGTCATTGTTCTCAGCTACTTCCTCAAGTTCGCTGATTGGACGCAGAAAATGTAGACGGAGAAAACCCGCAAATATACCGCAAACCCAGACATAGTACTGAACGAAATTGAATGAAATTAATATTTATCTGAAGTACTTTGGTGGGCGGAGCAAGGCTAGGAAAACAGCACCCGGGGAAGCCATTATATGTTAAAACTGCGCTATTTTACTTTTCATTTACTCAAAGCTTCTCAAGAATTAAACATTTAGAAAGCAGAATATAATTCGGCATTCTCTCCGTGGTAAAGTAAGCTAGGCAATCAAATGCTAAGCGAGGCAATGCTAGCAATCTTAGTCATATTGAAGTCCATATTCATAGCAGGTTAATCTTCGATATCTCATTCGTGATATCCCATCTAAACAGTCTACAGGGAACAGTTTATGCCTCTTAGAACTCTCCACAGTGGGTGGTCCACGAGGGTGGGGGCGGGGCTTCCTACGTTGTTTCCTGTGGACACAGGAAAGAGGGCGTGAGTCCGGGCCAAAGGGGGCGGGTCTGTAACACGAGGCCCCAGCGAGGGGCTGCCAATGGTAATGAAGCCGTGCCTATAAATGGCTCCAGTCTCCCGTGATTAACTGGCGTGTCAGGCCTGAAGTAATTGCCTTAATTAGCTATTGAACAGGTTTCAGGGTTAATGGCACAACAGGTTGGCACTGAGCGTGATTTACCGCTGGAAGTTAATGATTTTACTCTTGTCTTTCCCCTCAATTCCTCGAAATGATTTGATTAACAGTATGTGAGGAACACATACCCCCTCCTCTCCCCCCCCCCCCCCCCCCCCCACATTGCCCCCCCACCCCTGCTTGTTTGTTTGTTAATATAAAATCAATTTCATGCCTGACTGCGCTATCTCTGACAGTGTTTTTGTTGGGGCGGGCTTGGGAGTCTTTTTAGTCAGACGCTAAAAGACTCACACACACGCACACAAATACACACAAACACGCATACAAACACATACAGACACAGACACAGACAGGCTTAAAAACACGCACATCCGTCGGTATGTGTGCGTGTGTGTGTGTGTTCATCGTGCGCTCATCTGGTTGTTTGCGATGCATCAACGTCGACCAGGCGGGCGCTGGCAGCGGCCCCGCCCTCCTGGACCGCACACCTCCGCTGCGACTCTCTCTGTGTGTGTGTGTGTGTGTGTGTGTGTGTGTGTGTGTGTGTGTGTGTGTGTGTGTGTGTGTTTGTGTGTGTGTGTGTGTGTGTGTGTGTGTGTGTGTGTGTGTGTGTGTGTGTGTGTGTGTGTGTGTGTGTGTGTCGGTGTGTGAGGACCGGCGGGGGGGGGGGGGGGAGGGGGGGGGGAGCTGCTCCTGTAGAGGGAGGCGCGCTCCCTGGTGGGGCAGATCAATGTGTTTGGAAACAGCAGTTTAGCTTAAAGCGCCGCCGCGGAGGGGGAGGAGGAGGAGGGGGAGGAGGGGGGAGGAGGAGGGGGAGGAGGAGGAGGGGAGGAGGGGGGAGGAGGGGGGAGGAGGGGGGAGGCTAGAGGACCGCTGCCTTTTAAACCCCTGCAACGCCACTGCCCGGTGCTGAAGGAGGTCAGGAGGACCGAGCAGAACCCGGGATGGTTTTGGCTCCGGTTCTTCTCCAGTTGCTCTGGAACCCCTTGGACAAACGGACGGGGGGCTTGGCAGGGGGCCGTGGTGGCATGTGGTGGGAGTGGGTGTGGGGGTGGGGGGGGGGGAGATCCTCGCTGAGCTGGTGTTAAGCCCTCCGTGTTGATTTCAGTTCTCTGACTCAGAGAGCGGTTTTGCATAAAAGTACCCGTGATTAGATACCCATGATTAGGATAGTTTGATAGTCGCCTTATCCCGCACAGCCAGCTGGGCGTTGGACGATGATGCAGGGATCCCACCGTGTGGATTAGCCCGTGTCAGTCTGCGCGCCGTGCGTGCGATGCATCGTGAGAAGATGAAGGCCGTAGAACATCCAACTCGTGTGAGCAACTCGCTGCGTTGGGGACGTTATTCTCTGGTTCTCCGGTGCCTCCAAACACTTAAAAGCCAATCCCGGTTGTTCCCGCGACGTGACACACGAGACGGTAGGATCACGGCTGAAATGATCAACTCAAATAAAGACAGAGAATCGGAAAGGAAAAACAATACGGAGACAGTGAGAGGTGACAGCCAGCCCATATATATACTTTACCTGCCTGCGACGGAATAACAGTGTACGGAAGGAATGGAAAGAAACTTTTTGCTGAACAGCGGAAAATCCACTTTTTTTACAACACCCTAGGTGCCATAAAATGACACAGCACGGCAGAGTTAGTGGGCGAGGGGACGTATTTCACAGCATCGTTTGGCCAAGAAACCCGGGTTTGGGGGACCCTTAGACGGAGCGCGGAGAGCGTCTATCATTCAGAAGCAGCAGGAAACGAGGGGGGGGGGGGGGGGGGGGGGGGGCGGAACGATGGGCTGTGTCTCCGCTGCGCCCCAACAGGATCCGCTGTGAGCGTTGTCACGGCTCCGTCGCCTTTACGGCCTCCGCAGAGTCACGGGGGGCCGGGGACTCGTATCGTCGCCTCTGGCTCCACCGCTGAAGGTAAAGGACCCACAGCTCGCAGCGCTTTGCATCCGGAAGGGAAACACGCTTTCGAAAGACATCGGAAAAAAAGACAATCAATGGAAGGCAATCGTTGAACTGAAACGTTTTTTTAAGAAGGCCAAATGATCAAAATGCCAGTGCGGGCTTACGTTTGAATAAAAAAGCACCGGTGAACAGGTTTCGAGGTGGGAGGGCCCTCCAGGCAGAAGCGCGGTAATGAGTTAATGGCCATGGAGAGGTCTAAAGAGCCATCGAGCCATTGGCTCTTGACTTGGTAGCTTTGACTACCGTCACCAACGCCATCAGACTACTGAAGCTGTGTTTGCGTTCCCAATGAGCGGGACGCGAACGTCTGCAGACTGCGGCGGGAACGAGAACGAATATCTTTGTGTGGGCTGTCCTCTCAGGAGCCGGGGAGAGAAGAAAGTGGAACATTCGGCTGTCGCTCAGCTCCGCGTGGCTGCTGATGACGGCGCCGCTGATGAAGTGTCAACGTTTACAAAAGGGGAGCGCGCTGCACCTGCGCCGTACGCAGCAACGCTCCGGTTTTCAGTCCCTTCCCGGGGCTCTTTCTTCCTCCTCCCCGTGCGCGCTGACATCCTCTTGTCAACATCGTTCATTCCTTTATTCACCGAGACGCCTTCCGGTTTATTTTTCCACTCAGATTGTCAACGGAATGCAGCGTCTGGAAGCTAACCAGCTCGTCTCCACTCTCCCCCTCTGCAGATCTTTCCCTCAGAGTCCTGATAATAGGGAGGTTTCCCGCAGTAGAGCTGTCCGTTCAGCCACGGATCCGCTGTGGTCCTGATCCACCCCAGATCTGGCGTCGGCTGTAGCTCACCCCAAAAAGCCCCCCATGATGCGATGACTAATTGCCTTTTATACCCATCTCACACGCAGCCCGAGGAAGCTCACACCTAG